>NW_028317823.1:2097500-2397500 GCF_062004578.1 Staurois parvus | reverse complement strand
ATCCAAAATGAAGACTTTAGCCTCTTATGTCCTGTAGAGGGATGGCCTGTACAGGCACAGCGACATACCTGCATGTTGTTGGCCTCTTTCGGGGACAGAGTGTGAGTGCCCCCACCTGCCAACTCCCACTGTGATTGTACACAGCAGGAATTTGTCAGCAGATCCCAGCCAATGATTCATGCCCAAGACCTGCTGATCAGCTGTCTCAAATCACAGCTCAGAGCCCTGTGTTGACAACCAACACAGGGCTCTATACCGAGGGAATGATCTCTCTTTTATTTCTCTCTGCAAAGCAGGGAGAAGAAACAAAGTGATCTTTAAAAAAAAAAGCAGCACATATTATACAAATTAACACTTGTTAGGCACACATTTAACCCCTTGATTACCCTGAGACGTTAACCCTTTCCCAGCCAGTGTCATTTGTACAGTGACAGTGTATAGTATTATCACTGATCACTGTATTAGTGTCATTAGTGAAGTCAGTGGCAGCTAGTCAGTTCTCACCGAGTATCAGTTAGTGTCAGATTGTCCGCTGCACTATTAGTCCCACTGTAAGTTGCTGATCACCGCCATTACTAGTATCTAGCTTGTACTAGCTTGTAGACACTATAGCTTGCACACAAACCAATCAATATACACTTATTGGGATTTTCTTTTTACCAAAGACATGCAGCAGAATAAATGTTGGTCTAAATTTATGAGGAAATTAGATTTTTTTTATTGCATGTTTTATAGCAGAAAGTAAAATATTTTTTTTTTTTTCCATTTTCAGTCTTATTTCCTTTATATAATAAAAATGCCAGCGGTGATCAAATACCACCAAAAGAAAGCTCTGTTTGTGAGAAACAAATTATAAAACTTTTGTTTTGGTACAGTGTTGCATGACCGTGCAAATGCCAGTTAAAGTAGCTCACAATGGCCTGATCATGAAGGGGTAAAACCTTCCAGAGCTGAAGTGGTTAAGTTTTGGATAGAATGAGGAAGGTTTCGAATCTCTTGTCAGGTTTGCTGTGCCCCACAGAAAGTTACCTGGAGTTGGACTTTAATATGAGTGTCTGCTGTTGTGACAATCACTCGTCAAACATGCCAACTATGCCCGACTTTCCCATTCTCCCACTCCAATCATAGGAGTGGGATCGGTTCCCACAATGAAAAGAGAACTATGAATGGAGAAAGCGGACTTTTCAACCATGGTGTGTTATGAGTGGCTTTGTATGCTTTTGAATTTTGTTAAGCAATTGGAAGCCAGTGGAGGGATTGGCAGAGAACGGCTGCGGACATTGAACATCACAGGAACCATTGCAGATGAGTTTAAAAATACATATCAAGATTCCAATGACTGTTGAAATGCTTGGGAATTCTGAAATGGTTAACAGGGAACAAAATGATTCTGTAGTATTTTATTGTACTTGCGTAGTTACTATGTTCCTGAAAAGTATGGATTATGCGGTATAAAGGGGGGGAATAAAAACCCAGGCATTAGTAAAAGCCCTTAGCTTGCAGTGTGTACAGCTCACTCCGGGCTTGATCAATACCCATCTCCTGATCTTGCCTTTGAAACATCTTCAGAATCTAGCTGCTCACATTAACCGCTGTCGCTGTTGAGTAATTGTCCCGCCAATAAAGAGCCATGACACCCCATCCCTTTTTTTTAAATACAGTATGACTATTCCTGCTAGTCAGGCGAAATTAATCCGAGCGGCTAATATCTCGGGTTTTTTGGGCTGCAGGCCAGTCTTTTCAAGGCGGCTCGTGGAAGCAGATTATCGCTGCCTTCAGTGTTTGATGTTTTTTTGCTGCAAGCTGGCATAGTAATGAAATTTTTATTATTCCTTCATAGTTTATTGACTTGTCAGTACTACTTATCTTTCTAGTGAGGCTGAAGCCGCACCTTGGAGAAAAGAATCCGTTTTTTCCCCTTTCTGAGCATAAATGAGTTTTTGTAAGGATGTTTTGCTTTGATCTGGTATTTGGCATCAAGAGAGCAACCTGGGATATGGAAACCACCCATATTTAGAAAGGGCTGAGGATCGTACCGGCTGCACATTAAAGGCATGCGCTTATCAAAATTGAAAATCAAACCTTAAGATGTACGTGGGGAGCAGGGGTGGACTGACCATTTGGAAACTCGGGCAATGCCCGAGGGCCCAGGGTCAGTAGGGGGCCCCATGAGATGCCCGTGGTACCTTTTTCATAGGTTTTTTTGAGTTTGGGCAAGGACACAGGGGCCCCATGATCCCCTATTGCCCGGGGGCCCCAAGAGTTGTCAGTCCGCCCCTGATGGGGAGCACAGCATAGATCAGGGGTCTCCAAACAACGTCCCACTACAAACTTTTATCCAGCCCTATTATGTAAGAGGGGACTGTGATGGGGACTGTCATGTAAGGAGGGAATGTGATGGATTATGATGGATACTCTGATGATGTAAAAAGGAATTGGGGAACTCTGATGTAAGGGGGATTCTGATAAGGTCAGGTTTATTTGGAATCTCTTACCTTTTTTACTAAAGTTTTTATATTTCTGTTTACCTAAATCAGCAGTCTCCAAACTTCTAAAATAGGAACTATACTCACCTTGGCTCCTGCAATGTGGCATCTCCAATCTTCTGGCCCGGCCACTGACATCTTCCAGGTCTCGATTGCTGGGCACTATCATTGACCGGGTGGGGATGACGTCACACGCGAGAGTTCAATCAGATTGACAAATTTGTACAGTGAGCTGCACATGCGTGGACACACAGATAAGTAACTTTAATGCAGAACAGACAAATCATGTTTCTTCTGGATTACAATTCCTGCCTGTTTGCTCATCCTTAATTTAATTTAAAGTATAACTAAAAGCAAAACTTTTTTTTTAAGTTTTGGACAGTGGAGAGGGATTAGAATGCCTGTCAGTTTTTATTGCTGTCTGTGCCCCTGTTACAGAGATTCAACCTCTATATTTGTCCTGTTTACCATTATCACTGAAAGTGGAAGTAAAAGAAAATTGTCCCCAGAAAAATAATAGAAGGGAAATCATCCAATGGGGACACTAATTCTGGTAATCTGGGGGTCCCCATGGAATTCCCTTAATTTGCAGGGATTTCCTCTCACTTCCTGTTTTGGTCGTGGAACAGGAAGTGAAGGGAAATCTCCCCAATAGGACACAGCTGTTGAAAATAAAAACCTGATGGGATTATAACCCCTCCCCCTTTGCTCTATCCAAAATGAAAAAAGTTTTGCCTCTAGTTTTACTTTAAAGTTCCAGTACACTGACCCCCAGACATTAGAAGGGCCTCTCTAGCCTTAAGGCGTATAAAATGCACCAAGGTGGCACTAAATAATGCCTAAGACTTGATAGTCAGTGAGAGTAAAATAAATGGTGCCTGTGGTCAGTAGGAGGAGAAATAATGCCCTATCATTAGTATTAGTTGGAGGAATGTTGTCCATTGTTGGTATCAGTAGGATGAATAATGCCCCACCATTGGTGTTAGTGGAAGGAATATCAGTGAGAGGGATAGTGCTCCAAGGGAAGTATAAGATGAATCAAAGGGCCACATCTGACTCACTTTGGAGACAACTGTTCTTAATCATATTATGCTGAATACAAAAAAAAACAAAATAAAACTTATTCATTAGTTTTAATTTGTTAGTTTCTAAAACAAATTTTTCAGCCAGCGAAAATTTGTGAAAAATTTGATGACGCCCTTGTACTGAATTTTTTTTTCGAAACCTGAAAGGAAAAAGATGATTGCTTTGTACATGCCGAGTCTTGTGTTTTCTGCCAGATATCCGAGCACCATTTTCAAAATAAATGAAAAAAGTGAATACAAGCTGGAAATGTTGCATACTGGATCTGCGCCCTCTTACCTCTGCCCGAGGAACAGGCCGCAAGTGCCTCATGGGAAACACAGCCCTGTTTTCAGTCCCACTGTGTCTTCTTCGGCTTTCTCTTCCAAAACACTTCCCTTGGTGTATTTGTGTGAGCTATTAGAGCAAGCAGCAAGCACTTAAGTCCCTAAATGAGACACTGTTCCTACGTCTCCCTGTGGGAATCTACTGACGTTATTGTGTTTGACAATCGCTAAGGTGTTGCTCTGCCAGGGAATTAGGAGGGAACGAAGATTGATCTGTTGCCGTGATTTGATACAAATTGAGATGCTGGTTTATAGAATATCAGGGGGCTGTTTCCAAATTAGCTCAGTGGATTCTATGGAAATAACGCAATCGAAGCATAGATTTGTTTTCTGGGAAGTTATCTAGCTGATCTTTTTTAAAAAGAAACATTTTCAAAAGTGGAACTGCATGTTCTTTGTGTTATCTAACAACTTAAAGAGACACTGTCACATTGACCAGTTAAGGTTCATCAGTCGGAGTTGGCAGTCTAAACCCTGTGTAAGCTCTGTGTCTGATGGTCAGAGCTTTTGACTGATTCCTGTCCCTTACGTGACAGTGTTCAGGCCTGGTGATCGGCCTCTGAGCCTCAAGTACTACATCTTGAGAAGAAGGAGATATTAACTTAACTGAAAACATCCAGTATTTCCTGAGGGTTGCAACACAGTGGCAGGAGAGCTCATCAAAAGTGAGTATCAGCTGTCACCTACTGCTTTGTCTTGAATAGGGATGAGGTCAGACATGGTCAGATCCTACCTTGTTGTCTGAACCTTCCTGTGCTATTCCTTCAAGTTGTCCCAGGGAATTCCTCACCCTGCAGACACAGATATATAAGGGGTATGTTTATATGTGGTTCGGGGCAGGGAATGACCTAGCTGCTTATGATTGGCCAAGGACAGGACAGGATCTCTCATGTGGGTTTTGACTAGGATCTCAAGATTCCTGAGCACATCCCTAGCCTTGAATGATCAAAGTTATAAAGTCTCATTAAACACTGCATTATTTATGATATATTGGTTATTTTTTTTTTGTTTAAAGGGCACATACTTGCTCTAGCTTGAGTTTAAGTTTGGACAAAACCCTGCCTGCAGCTCATTGGCCCAACACTGACAACTGCCTTCTCAGTTTGGCCAAACAAGACTTTGATCCAAATCCAGAGCCAGACACAAGCTCATCCATGCTGCTTCTGGAGGGTGTGTACCAGTGAGTGCAGTGGAGCCTGTTATGTAATGACATTGGGTTCTGATCCCCAGAGTAGTATAATAAAGTATAATACAGAACGGCAGCACAGTGGCCAAGTGGTTAGCACTTCCGCCTGGCAGCACTAGGGTCGTTGGTTCGAATCCCACATATAGCTCTACCTGCACAGAGTTTGTATGTTTTCCCTGTGCCTGCATGGGTTTCCTTTGGGTATTCTGGTTTCCTCCCACACTCCAAAGACATGCTGGTAGGTTAACTGACTTCTGCCTAAATTGGCCCTAGTATGTGTATGTATGAATGCGAGTCAGGGACCTTAGATTTGATTGTACACGCCTTGAGGGTTAGGGAATGATGTGATTGTACAATATATGTATAAGTAAAGTGCTGCATAAATTGACGGCACTAAGAAAGTACCTGCAATAAATAAAATATCACCATAAGGCCCATTGGTTATAGTATCTCTGTTCATTGTCAAACAGAAAAGTCTGTACTAACACGGTACCACAAGTACATATGCCTCTGAGCAAACAATAAAAAGGGACAAGATTTACAGGTGGGTTAAAGAGGTAAAATACTTTTGTCAGCTTTGTGTAGTATACGCTCGTCAATAAAGGGGTCACCTTATCTCAGAGATGGAGCTCTGACATGCAATACTGCCTGTGGATTAGTTGTTCATAGAGCTCAGTCAGGTTTCACTTTTCGTTTTATTTGTTATTTTCATGAATAGACCAAATTGTGTTTATTTAAAAAAAAAAAAAAAAAACTTAAGGGCCAGCACAGATGCTCTTTAGTTTTCTTCAGAACTGCTTCTTCCCCTATACAAGTTTATGGGAATGCAAAGAAAGCATTTGATGCATGCCAACTGCACCTGGAATTAATTCTGAAGGATCTTAAAAGCATCTTAAACTGATTTCAAAGGCATACTGCATTTGCACATTGAAATTCATTGACATGCTTTTAGCATGATTACGCCAGTAACAAGCGACTACTCACTGCTCACTTCAGTGCACATAATGTTCATGATTGTACCAACTCCCATGAATGTTTGTACTTGACTAAAGAACCATCCATAAGAAGAGTAGAGCTACGTCTCAGTGCACCAAGGCCCATTTGACCATAAGGTAAGCCTAATAATAGGGGACCATACGGCACACCTGTGCAGTCTTTGTCACTCTCACGATGCTTTGTTTAGTGCTAGAAGCCAAATTACCTCGTTTTCTGAGTATGGAGGAACATGTGACTAAATCCATGTGACAACGATAGGCCAGTTGATGCTGTCGCATAGGAAGTCCAAAGCCCTGATTAAGTTATGACTTCTTTGACTCACACGGTGATTTTATTTCACAACTAGGAGCTGAACAGTTCAGTGGGGGAGCAAGAGAAAAGTAAATGTAACAGTGACCTGAAGTTTTTCCTTGCATAGGCAAAGCACAAATCAATTGTAAGGGGTGAAACAAAGGGACCTCTTACCTTTTTAGGCAACTAGGGGTGGTTGTATGTTTTTCTGTACAGCACTACTTAACCCTTTCACGCCGAAGGTAAAACAAATCCAAATGCCTAAGCACAATTTTGCAATGTTGACATGTGTTAGTAAAACCGTACATATCATCACAACTACTTTGTACATCCAGGTGAATTATACTGCATTTTTTTCAGGAAAAATTGGGCTTTCATTTGCTGGTAAATGGTAATTGATCTCTCTTGATTTTTTTTTTTTTTATTATCAAAGGAAAACTGGCCCAAAATAGTAAAACAAATCTTTTTTATTTAGCTGTGTGTTTTTTGTTACTACCATAACCTACTACTAAAGAACAACCCAAAATAAATTCTCCAGCTCTTGACGATCGCAGAGATACCATATATGTTTATGTTATTTGTTGTTTGTACCCGTAGTACAGCCCAGAAACAATAGTGCGCATTTTGTTTTGTCTTTTTTTTTTTTTTTACCTAAAACACACTGACATTGACACTGATACCAATTTTTTTTAAAATCCTGACCTTTTGACCTTGACCTTTGACCCTGACCTTGACCCAAACAATAACCCTGGCACTGAACTAGATCAAACCTTGATCTAGATATTTTTTCTTTACTTTTTTTTAAATTTTTTAATATTTATTTATCTTTTTTTTTTTTTTTTTACAAACATGTTTTTCCTCTCCATGCCAGGAGTTAGAGAGATACAATGTATCTCTCTTCTACATTCATAGAGAGAGAAAAAAAAAAGGGGGCTGGGTTGTACAGTGACTGATCACTGTGATAGCCAATCAGAGGCTATCACAGCGATCATGTGACTCGGAATCGGGAGTCCCAGGTCCCGATCGTTAGAACGGGACCTGGGGGTCTCAGTGACACCGCAGTCATTGTGCTGGGAGTGCACCGTGTGGTGCACTCCCAGCACAAAGACAGGTACGCAAATATGTGGCCCCATGGAAAAAAAGCCCAGTTCCGTGAGCCTGCATATTTGTGTGATGTCGGCGTCAAGGGATTAAAGTGTATCTCAAGGCAAAAACGTTTTGTTTTGGATGGAGTATAGAAGGGTTAGGACATCTGTCAAGTTTGTATGGCTTTATGTCTTTATCCCTTTTGGGGAAAATAACCTTCTATTTGTATTGGTGACCATTGTCACTGAGAGAGAAAGTAATGGAAATCTAGAAATTTAGAGTTGTCCCCGGATGAAGAGTTAAGGGAATCTTGTTCCGGAGACAACTGTCTAAGGCTGCATATACATGATTGTTCGTTTGATTAAAAGTTCTCAAGTTCAAAATCCCTGGGAGCTGTATGTACCACATAAAGCAAGCAATACAAGTGAATGGCTGTATGTGGCAATCCATTCTACATTGGACTTTACACAGGCATGTATGTACAGCATATTTAACCGATGCAAAAGTGGCGTGTTGAGCAAATATGCCATACACACTTTTGCAGGTAATCTCCAATGTACACGAGTACAGCTGTATACAGCCATTAACTTGTATTGTTGGCTGTATGTGGCACCTGCAGCTCCCTGGGCACAGGAAAGTGCTGGGGATACCCCTCAATTTTGGAGACTTCTTCTCACTACCTGTTGAGTCTCTGGGACAGGAAGCAAAGGAATATTTCCCCAATGGTACACAGACATCAATAACATATTGACATGGGCTTTAAACTTTCCTACTCTATCCAAAGCATAAAAACATAGTTTTGGCATTACATTCACCTGTTACCTCCTTGTGACCTAATTTATTTACTATTATATTTATTACAGGTACTTATATAGCGCCGTCAATTTACGCAGCGCTTTACATATATATTATACATTCACATCAGTCCCTAACCCTCAAGCGGTGTACAATCTAAAGCCTTATGTGATGGTGGGCCTGAATCAAACTACCAAAGCCATGTTTGATCTTTTACTAAAATAGGTCCCATGTTGAGCCTTCTGCCTGTTTCCATTTTGGTCAGTAACATATACAAATAAGAATCTACTGTCCTAATCCACTGCGGCGTCATGGTGCACCTCCTCTGCATATCATACAAGCTATATCTGTACGGGTATTTTAAAATCAGCTCATTACATGCAGATCATGTACCTTATACATATATTTTTCTCCATAAAATTCATCAGAGTCAACAAAAATAGGACAGCTGCCAAGTGTGCTGAAAGCGTCTTTCTTCTGCAAAAATATCTGTCAGGTTTTAGACATGCAGGCAATTATTACTGAAAATTACCATTGTTTTTCATGTTAAGTAAGAAAGTCTCTCTTAAAGGTATAATCCACTCAAGCAGGATAAATTTAGACTTCTAATGTCCTATGACTTAGCCTGCCTCCAACATGGCTGTTATTTTCATATTGGCATGTATCTAAGGAAGCTAATTATCTTGTTAGATAATTTCCCATGGTGGCCTGTTGATTTTCTAAATTGCCCAAAATCTGTGCCCAGAAAAACAGAGGATAGGGTTCTAAATATCAAACCAACACTCTCTTTAGGTGGGAGAAGATGTCCATGCAGAGGTGAAGAGTATTACAAGTGCCTCTGGTGGCACTCAGGAGATGTGTGGTAGGTCTACCTAAAGTGTAGGCATAGCCAATACCTTTTTTTAGTTTTGGAAAGAAAGGGGAAGAGTTAAACACCTTGATGATTTAAGTCAGGGATCTCCAAACCTTTTAAACAAAAGGCTAGTTTATTGTCCTTCATACTTTAATAGGGCCGGACTGTGGCCATCAGGAATAAAGATTTTCCTGGCATCAGTGGGAGTACACAGCGCCCTACCTGTGGTATTAGAAGGACTAGTGCTCCATCGTTGGTGTCAGCAGAAGGGATAGTGCCCCATTGTTGATGTCAATTGTCAGGAATTGTGCCCAATTGTAGGTGTCAGTGGGCAGAATAGTGTTTCTTTTCACCGGGATGAATAGTAAGCAAAGGGCCACATCTGGCCCCCAGACAGCAGTTTGGAGACCACTGGTTTGAGCCTTCCTCTCTGTGTCCCATTGGGGAAGTTTCTTTCTATTCATTGTCCTAGAGCAAAGCTTCTCAACCAGGGTTCCTCCAGAGATTGCTAATTTTTCCTCAAGCAATAAGCAGTTTCTTTCTCTCAGATGAGTAACCCCCTGAGACCAATGATCGTTTTAGTTAACTGTAAGGGGGGAATTCTTCCCATTGACGACAAATGTATGGAGCATTCTTCCCAGTGACCATCACACAAATATACTGTGAGTAAATATAATAATTATTAGCAGGGGTTCCCTGAAGCCAAAAAGTGTTTTTCCTCCATGATAAAAAGGCTGAGAAAGGCTGTTCTAGAGATTAACACCTTTCCACCGCCACCTCCTGACCCTTTAAGAGGTTTTAAATGCTGGGAGGAGGCGGCGGCGGTGGCATTGCAATCATGTGACCGCTGTGATTGGCAGTCACAACGGTCACATGATTGGAAAGCTCCCAATCACAAGTAGGCATCAGGAGCTTCCCGGTACCTGCCAGTAACTGTGCTTGTATGCTATCAGTGCACAGAAATGTTTACATATGGGATGCATATATGCGGCTGAGAGGCCACTTATATGCACATGACTAGCGGGAGCAGGTTAAACAGGAAGTGAGAGGAACGCTCTAAAATGTAAGTGGAATTTCCGCCCTTAGACACAGTTGTACACATGCCTAGAACAGGTGTCCCCAAAGGAAGTTTTACCTTTGCCTCTTGTTCTGATGACAACTGTAAAATTTTGGATTTACCACAACTTTATGTCTCTGGCCCAAATCGAGAGGGTGAATCTTCCTAGTGGGCCACATACAGCAATAAAAACTTGACAATTGCTTTAACCCTTCCCTAATCCACCAAAAACAAAAATGTTTTGGCTATGCATACTCTTTAACCTTGTAAATGTATACTGTATAAACTTTGTAGGGAACCCCACTTTTAGCATATTGTTAAGCCAAGCTCATCCTACTGTTCCTGGGATATGTCAAACCTGCTGCCCCTTTCAGAAGGTTTCGGCAGGTCTCAGAATCCTGCTAGGGCTTTCTAGAATTTCATATATAGGAGGGTTGGCAGCTCAGGCCAAATCTATGGCCCACTGTTACACAGTACAACATCATAAGGGGAATTCCTTGACTCCAGATGCCTCTCTATTTCTGATAGCTCCAGGCATTGTACAATGGCCTGACACTCCACCAGCTCGGTGGGATGCTCCTGCCCTAAATGGTTCTCCTTCACTTAATTGGGAAACCCAAGAGCTTGAGCTTGAGTAGAACAGATATTCCCATTCCTCATAGGATTACTAGCTATGCCATCCCAAACTCAGCCGATTCATATATCTGCCAAAAACCAGACCACAACAGAGTATGGACACAAAAAGGCCATAGCAGCCTCTTATTAACGTGTAGCAATGGTAACAAAAACAACAACTCCTTTAAAACAGCAATATATATATATTAGGTTTGCTGGTCTTTTAGGGCACTAAACCTAAAACTGGTTAATTTTTATCTGTGGCACTATAGGTCTCCAGCCACAACACACAGACTCAGGTACAATAACCAAAACTATCTGCAGAGACATCTATGTCCCCAATTCCCAATTAACCCATCATTAACTGGAATGTATCCACGGACGCCGTACCACAGATGGGTCCCCAACCATTAGATCATCACTGATTTTTTTGCCGTCTTCAAAGACCATGACCACCAGGCTGCTGTGGCTTCAGACCCCAAACTAAACCAAAAACAGGGAGGGCAGGTGGGTAGTTTGCTTTCCATCCGATGACCACCGACTGAGATATCCGTTTCTCCACCTCTTCCTGTCCTCGCCAAAGCTCCACCTTGACCCACACTCCCTCCAATCAGGTCAGTGTATTCACCATACCAACTGTGCCTTAACCCTTTCCATCCACGCCTCCCCTCTTTAACCAGTCATGCTTGCCCTTTTTTTTTTTTTTTGCTTCGAGCCTAACTTTACTCCAACATAGTGCCCCCCCTTGTACAGGCCAACTATTCCTTCCCACAGAGCCCGTTAGCAATCTCACTTACGCTTCATCCCAGTACATAACAGACACAGAATGTGTCGCATGCAGGGAATCCAGGAAGCTGTGGAAAGAGATGACCAGCAGACAGGCAGTACTCACATTATGAACAGAAATGTTTCAACTAAGGTTTATATTGGATTGTCAAAAATAATGAAAGTGTATAATGTGACCATAGAGCTTTGGCTTGTTTCACATTAGCGGTACTGAAAAGTGATCTGTGGAGGAGCGCTGTTCAGAAGGTTGTATTGTAGCAACTGACAGGCATTGAGGAGGCACTACTGCTGACTCCTAAATATCTGTATTTTGTATTCTTTATATTTATTTTTAAATTGGTGAATGGCGATTTTACATTGTGTGCTGCAACTGCGAGAGCTCGCTGTTGCGGTGTGGCCCCATTGAACTCAATAAGAGAAGTTCGAAAGACAGTTCCACTATAAACTGCTGAGTTAAAAATAGTGTAGCCACAAAAAAAAAGCATAGAGGCTGCAGCATGTGTACAGCCCTGTTCTGCAATATTGTTACAGTTTAGGTGGGGGGAATCAAAACGGTGGCTCGGCCGTCTGTTTTTGCTGTCCTCTCTGAAAGACCCCTTAAAGAAAGCACATAGCAAACTGCAAGAGGAAGTGCTCTAACTGCCAGAATCTACAAGTAAAAAACATTGCAACAGATTCCCAAAATATGATTTGTTTGAGAAACCTGTATGTAATTACATCTAGGTTACCTAGGTTTGTTGGGTTTTTTTTAGATAGAGTCTGAGTAGCAGCCTGGAATGAGTCAGCCTGGGAGTGAGGCAGGAGTTCACCTCAGGACAGGCAAGGAGCTTCTACAGGTCAGGGCTTCTGGAGTCCTCCCACCTTTCCAGAAATTGGAGAACTTTCTGGAAGAGAAGTGGAGTAGGGGATAATGCCCAGATATGCATGTTTGAGGGACCTTGGCCAATCCCCTAGCAGGAGGCTGGGCATGGTAACCAGGGCAACCCTCAAACATAACAGAGCCTGGGGCAAGGGGAGTCGGGTGGAAGATGGACTGGAGTGTTGAGCCTGGGAGGAGATCTTACCTACAGACTGCTTGCTGGACAGGAGGATCTCCACTGGTCAAAGTCTCCTAGGGAGGACATCCTGAGCAGCAGGGGAGGAGCCAGCCCAGCAAAAGGCCTGAAAGTAGCTCCCAACCCACCCCGCTGACAGGACAGGACAGTGTGAGTACTCCTACACCCCCTGGGTCAGTTAAGGGGAGAGCACTATCAGGTGCACGCCCCAACTAGTCCTCATCTGGGACTGCTTAACTGCAAGATTCTGGGACCTCTTCCTCAGGGACACCCTCAGTATAGCTGATTAGAGAGGAGGATTCATCCAGGGTCTGAGGAGGTACACCAAAGAGGGACTACAGCGATTCATAAACGGACAGCGCTATATTTGTGCTAGTCCATAATTCTGTGCATAGTTGCTAAGAAGTTCATCCTCAAGTTCTACAGTTCCTTGGGAATCCCACATACTCCTAGACCCCATCCACGTTGTTAACCCCTTAATAAAAACAACTAAAAACCAGCTCAAGGACTGTTTATTGACTCTGAACATACAAGTGTAGAAAATGCATGTTGCCTGGCCGTACAGAGCATAGCAACCAGCAACCAAATCTAGCAGTCCTTACGAGGGTAGTACTACATGTATATGGCGAGGTATGCCAAACATATGACAAAAAGATTTAGGGTTTAGATATACTTTAACATGACTTTGTACCACACTCCATATATGAGAGTGACTGGCTAACAAAGGTCAGAGTCCATAGCTCTAAGGTATCTTTCTATTTTTCCTCCTAGCAGATAACATTTAAATGGCATCCTGTATAAATGTTAATGTTGTTTGTCACTAGTTCCCCAGAGCCCCTGAAACAGCCCAGTAAGGTCACAATTCCTTCCTCAGCCGACCTTTTGTCAGGACCCTTACTGCTTTGGTCTGAGTTAAAAATGAAATAGGTCGTTTCTGAATTCCAGGCCAGATCATTGTACGAGGTGGGTATACTGATGGGACACATTCAGAACATAAAGGAATATCACCATCATGGTGGAAGGAAAGGTTAATAGCCATTCATTAAACTTTTCAAAGTGTTTCCAACTTAATCACTTTTATTATTGCAGCCTGAACTTTAAAGCAATCAGTTTTATTATTTCGTTTTGAACTTCGTCGCTCGGGTACCATCTGCTTGTCGTCTTATAGATCTCCGGGAACCAGCGCTGTTGAAAGCAGAAAAATGTCATATCAATGGAAGGTTAAAGAAAGCTTAGCTCTGGAGCTAAAGCCACCAAAAATTGGGCAAGTCACCAACAATAGTTAGGGTCCCTACACCTTAAAAAGTGAGCTTAAAATGATTCTAAAGGAAATATATATGTATATATATATATATATATTTTTTTTTTTTTTTTTTTTTTTTCATAACAAACATGTAATACATGCTTGCTTTATACAGTGGTTTTGCACAGAGCAGTTCCGATCCTTCTCTTCTCAGGTCCCCCACTGGTGCTCCTTCCCCTGCCAAGTGCCCCTATAGCAAAACGCTTGCTATGGGGGCACTCATGTCAGTTTAGTCCCAAGCCCTGCTAGGCGATTGGCCAAGGTCCCTCTAACATTCAGATCTGGGTGTCAACCCTTAGTGCTGGATCAAGATCGAGCTCAGGTAAGTATGGGGGGCTGGGGGAGTTCCACAGACAAGCTGGCCACACATGCTTCCATAAATGATCTGTTTCTTTTCTGAACAATCTTTTCCAATTGGAATTATCAATCTGTAGTTGACAACCCATTTGATTGATATAGAACATGAAGGAAAGTTGTTTTTTGGATCAATAATAAAAGCGAAGTTCCAGCCCCACCACCTTCTCAAAAAAAAAAGTTAGCAGCTACAAATTCAGTAGCTGCTCACTTTTAATATTAGGGCACTTACCTGTCCAGGAATCAAGCGGTGTCCTCACCCCAAGCCGATTCTTCAATCGGCTGCTGGGTGCTATATATAAGTAAAATGCAGCGCTATTAATATATCATAAATGGTTGTGGTATTATTAATAAATGGATAATAATAAGACACAGTCCAGTAAAAGGTGCTCGTTGGTCAGGGCCAAGGTCCCTCTAACATGCAGATCTGGGTGTCAGCCCTTAGTGCTGGATCAAGATCGAGCTCAGGTAAGTATGGGGGGCTGGGGGAATTCCAGAGACAAGCTGGCCACACTGAGTACGGGCGGATTCCTCACTGCCCCAGCAGGCCGGCCAGATTATTTCGTGGTTGAAGAAAATGTTTGATGACAAAGCACTGCCACCATACGAGGTCAACACACGGACGGTGGAGCTCTTGTGTCAGTTAGCAGAGTGGAACGAAGCCCAGGATAAAGATCTAACCCTCGTCATTGTGGATCAGAAGGTGAAAACTGCCGAAATAAAAGCTGAAGCTTCTTCAACCTTTACAGCCCTGTTTCCTGTGTCAGCTCCTGAGAGGGGGAACTACATCTTGGCAAAAATTTCTCTGACCTGCTGGACCACATCTTCACCACACGAGGGCGCTTGATCTTCATTCTTTCCAGTTTTTCCCGTGATCAGACCAGAAAGGAGAGGGGAATCTTCAGGATATTTATTCACATGCGTATTACATATACGCTTCTGGTTAGTGCGCCTTTCTACCATTTGCACCGGGAATCACCGAGCACCTTTTACTGGACTGTGTCTTATTATTATCCATTTATTAATACTACCACAACCATTTATGATATATTAATAGCGCTGCATTTTACTTATATATATATTTCTTGGGACTTTTATGCGTTTTCCTTGAATGTTGAGCTGCTAATTATTGAGAGCGCTCACTGCAGTTTTACATTTTTCTTTGGCTGTTGGGTGCTGGCACAGCCATCTTGACTAAGGGAAGCCGCCGGTTTCCTACTGTGCAACCGCGAAGCGTGCTGCGCTATGTGAAAGGGCCGTAGTCCTCTAGGACCTTGGAAGAGTCCCAGAGTGCTGCGGGGGGGGGGGGCAAACTTTCAGCTCAGTTTGCCTCAGCGAACTGAGCCGGAAGTGGGAGCAAGTACCTGTCGAAACCAGGTACCCCGCTCCCCCTAAAAAGGTGTCAAATGTGGCAGCAGAGGGGTGAGGGGAGGCAAAAAAGCGGAGCTTCCATTTTTGGATGGAACTCCGTTTTAACATGCAAGCATAACTTACTAATGTCAGTTATTGTTCGCATCTATGCTTCTACCGTGTAATCACATAATCTAACTCATCAAAGTACTCTCTATCCCATTGTGGCTGATCGTCTCAGAACTGATTGAAACTGAGTTTAAATTCTTTGGAAGCTACCCACTTGAGCTCTGGAAGTTTTTACCCCCCTTTATAACCAGGCCATTTTAATTTTTTGCTATTTAGCACTGCACTAATTTAACTGGTAATTGCTTGGTCATGCAATGCTCTACCAAAACAAAATTTATAGCATTTTTTTCACACAAGTAAAGCTTTCTTTTGGTGGTATCTGATCACCAATGGGTTTTTTATTATATGAATGTCAAAAGACTGAAACTATTGAAAAAAAAAATATTTTACTTTCTGCTCTGAAACATATCCAATAAAAACATTTAAAATATCAAATTTCTTCATAAATGTAGGCCAAAATGTACACTGCTACATGTCTTTGGTAAAATAAATCCCAATAAGTGTATATTGATTGGTTTGCGTGAATTCTGACAATAACTGACACTGGGTGGGAACTGACTGACACTGACATCACCAGTGACAATAATACAGTGATCAGTGATAATACTATACCCTGTCACTGTATTAATGACAATGGCTGGGAAGGGGTTAACATCCTGGGGTAATAAAGGGGTCTAGTGTGTGCCTAACACGTGTTAATGTGTGTAATATGTGCTGCTGCTTACTAAAAATCTATTTGTTGTGCAGGGAGAAGAAACAGAGATTGTTCCCTCTGTACAGAACCCTGTGTTGTTTGTCAACACAGGGCTCTGGGACTGTGATTGGACACAGCCGATCAGCAGGTCCCAGCCAAAAAACGTTAGCTCGGACCTGCTGACAAAATCCTGCTGTGTCTAATCACAGTGGGAGTCCCTCAACCCGGAAGAAGGCACAAGTACGTCATCTAGCCTGTACAAGCCTCCTGCTGGCATTATCTTTAAGCTGGTCAAGAGGATCTTCAGTCTCTCCCCCAAAAAAGTCAGCAGGTACAAATACTATAGCTGCTGACTTTTAATAAAAACAAACACCTACCTGTCCTGGGATCCAGCGCCATCCTTCTTCCCAGGTCTTTGGGTCCCCAGTGCCGACATGTTTACTAAGGGAAACATGCACAAGCCACGTTGCTCTTTATGAATGGCCATGAAGTCTTCATGGTCCTGTGAAATGTCCCAGAAGGCTGCGGGCAAAAGGGGGAGATAAGCATCTGTTTGGATCACCAAAGTGATCTGGATGGAAGTGGATGTGGATACCTGTCCAGGTATCTGCTCCCCCCGAAAAAGTTTCCAAAAGTGAAAGAGATGGGACAGAGGAAGCGGAAAAGCAAAACTAACCATTTTGGCATGTAGGGCCACCCTTAGGTCCTAATAGACCCTAGTGGAGAGAGGTTGAATTAGACATGTCTACTTTAGTGTGGTGGCAATGTCACTGGAGTACTGATAGCACTTTCTCTGTTTTACTACTTGTTGCGTGGAATTGAACTTTAATTTTTATAGGCCTGTTGGAATCCAGACCTCTTTCTTGGTTTTCTTAGCTTTCCAATTAACATTTTATTTATTTAACCCATGGTGTATATAAAATACAATAAAGGAGTAAGAATATATGCTATATACATTATGAGGCACCACACGTGAAAATATACATGTACGGAACCTTAATAAAAGTCCTTAGTATAACTCGTTTAATGTCATTTTAAATACAAGCATAAAAAAAAATTTTCCTAAAGCATCCAGTTTGAATTCATTAAAATAACATAATAACGATTATTCCACAGACTTTTTAAAACACAGTAGGGACTCCGCGAGTTTCTAATTGCTTTCCCAGAGTTAGTTACCGGGAGCCGTGTGATTGGAGGAGTGCTTGTGTGAATAGGGGAGCACTTAGGAAGTTGTATTCATGGGTAATTGGCCAGCTGCAGTTTTTCTGCCATGTTTTGGGGATGGTTTGACATGTAGAACAGTAACTAACTTGTAGCAATGTGAGCTAATGGCTATTAGTCAGTAAATGAAAAAAGCAGTGAGTGATTTTTTTTTACTTTAATTAGACAAGTTACAAGTTCCTAGAGAAATACAAAACATACAGCAAACCTAAAGTGAGCTAATTATAAGCAATCTGGAACTTGCATGGGTCTACTGGACTACCCCACTATTAGTCATTGAGTCTGGACATACATTGATGAGCCAATAGGGAACTGTGTGGGGGTAAATGGGAAAAAGTACTGAATTCCAAGTAGAAGATAGTTCTTTGGTACGACAATAAACAGGGTGAAAAGAGCTGTGCCAAGAGAAAGCACCCAGCACACTCCCGGCGGTTAACGGAAAGCTCCCGATCTCCACTTGTGATCGGGATCTTTCTGATCATGTGACCACTGTGACAGCCAATCATGGCGGTCACATGATCAGAAGCCTCGCCTCCCAGCTTCAGAAACCTCTTAAAGGGCTGAGGATGCCGGCGTTAGTGGGTTAAGGGGCAATAGGAAGAAGGGTCAGCTGCACACCGGAGGATAGATGAACATAGTGTGTATTTATTGATCCATAGGACACACAAAACACCAGGACATAAATACAGAACTTGTTAACGCGTTTCACATGATCTCATGCTTAACCACCTCCCACCCGCCATATAGTAATATGACGAACGCAAGGTGGTTCTCTCGTTCTGGGAGGACGTCATATTCTCACCACACATGCGCAGCTCAGGGAGCGCGCAGCACAGCGATCGGCAGTGCGCTGTGTCCCTCGGACACAGCTGATCACGGAAAGAGCCCAAGATGTCGGCTCGGTCATGTGATCAGCTGTGTCCAATCACAGCTAATCACATTTAAACAGGGAAATGCCGGTTATCGGCATTTCTCTCCTCTCGAGCTGTCAGGCTGACAGCTCGAGAGGAGAGGAGAGCCGGTAATCGGCTTTCCGCGGAGGGGACATGTACACTGATCATCAGGGCACTGATGATCAGTGTGCCCTGATGATCAGTGTAGCCTCAGCAGTGCCACCTGTCAGTGTCCATCAGTGCCTTGTGCCAGTGCTCATCAATGCCTCGTGCCAGTGCCCATCAGTGCCACATCAATGCCACATATCAGTGCCTACCAGTGCACATCAATGCCACATATCAGTGCCTACCAGTGCACATCAATGCCACATATCAGTGCCCATCTGAGCTGCCTTTCAGTGTCACCCATCAGTGCCAGTCAGTGCCACCTATCAGTACTGCCAATCAGTGCCACCTATCAGTGCCAGTAAGTGCCGCCTATCAGTGCGCATCAGTATCGCCTAACAGTGCCAGTCAGTGCCGCCTATCAGTGCCATGTATCAGTGCTGCCTTTCAGTGCCCATCAGTGATGCCTGTCAATGCCATCAGTGCCACCTATCAGTGCAGCCTATCAGTGCCCATCACTGCAGCCTCATTAGCGCACATCAGTGAAGGAGAAAAATCACTTATTTACAAAATTTTATAACAAAAAGTAAGAAAAAAAACTTTTTTTTTTCAAATTTTTCAGTGGTTTTTGGTTTGTTTATGAAAAAATAAAAATCCCAGAGGTGATAAATACCACCAAAATAAGGCTCTGTCACAAAAAAATGATAAAAATGTCATATGGGTGCAGTGTTGCATGACCGCGCAATTGTCACTCAAAGTGCGAAAGCGCTGAAAGCTGGAAATTGGCCTGGGCAGGAAGGGGGTATAAGTGCCCTGTAGGCTTGTGGTTAATCATAACAAAGAAAACAACAAAAGTGCTGTCTTATATAGGTATTAGTTAATAAAGAACACCTGTCCTAATCAGCACTCCTGAATCCTGAGGGTACGCCTACTAATACATTGTAACAAGACATATAAAACCATTGTATCAAAAGTAGTGATCTCAAAGAACAACAAGAAAGGAAGAAAAGAAAAAATGAAAGTGAAGTAAAAAAAAAATATACATACATATAAACAAAGAAGGAGAAAAAGAAAAATGGATAAAAATTACTGTGAATAAATTATTAAAAAATTATAAATCAAAATAGAATAACAAACACAGATAAGTGTAACTATCCCAAGAAGATATGGACTAAGAAGCCAAATTAGTAAATAATCAAGATTTAAATATAAATATATGCAAAAAACGCATACAAAAATGCATTTAAAAAAAAAACACAGAACACATGTCTACTTGGGATAAAATCACAAAAAACCATACATATTCAGTCCAGGTTATATCAAAATGGCAGAAAAAGAAATATATACCAAAAGTAACGCATCAAAAAACAAAAAGAAACGCATCAAAAAAACAAAGAAAAAAAGAAAGGAAAATCCCAAAGGGAAAAAAGAGATGGTATTAAAGATGTGTGTGCACATGAATATGCACATGTAAGGTGCAAGATGTGCCCAAATGAACGTGCATCCAAATAAATTAAGTAATGAATTATATGAAAGAATACATATACATACATATAAACCACTCGATAAGCATAATAAAATACATATATACACACATACATACATATATATGGATGCATACACATGTGCATACACACACACATGCATCTATATGCAGGGGTGAAGGGAACACTAGAGACTTGCTCTTTATCAATCATAAAAATATGTGATGTCCCATTCATGGGTCAAACCCTGTGGAACACGTGTATTTAGATGAAATATCCACAATACCTCCCTTTTACACAACCGCAAAAACGTATCACCACCTCTTTTTAAAGGACTAATTTTATCAATGACCTGAACCTGTACTGCCATAATATCTCCTGCATGACAATTATTGAAATGACGGTCCACACTAATAGAGAGATGACTTTCTATACTATATAGATGTTCATAAAAACGATCCCTTAAACATCTGATTGTACATCCCACATACTGATTGTTACAAAGTTTACAGGTGATCAGATAAATCACATAAGTAGTATTACAGTTATAGAAGGAAGAAATACTAGATTCTTTATTATGAGCAGTAGACGGGAATGTATTGCACTTCTTAATATGTATACAGCATGGACAGGAGAGTGCACCACAATGGTAGATGCCTTTGAAATGCAACCACGTAATGGATTGTGCTTGTGTGGGTTAAGGGGGGCACTGTGACCAGTGGGAGTAGCGAATACCTCTGCATCAGTGGGAATAAACCCTGCCATGGGCCTGGTGGTCAGTGGGAGGAAAAAACTATGTTACTTCTGTAGGCAGTAGGAAGGGGAATAGTGCCCCATTTTTGGTATTAATGGAAAGAATAGTGCCACATTGTTAGTGTTTGTGGGAGGAATAGTGTCCCATCATTGTTGGCAGTGGGAGGAATAGTGCCACGTTGTTGGTGTCAGTGGAAGCAATAGTTTATCGTTGGTGTGAATGGAAGGAATAGTGCCACATTGTTGGTGTCAGTTGAAGGAATAGTGTTTCATTATTGGTGTCAGTGGAAGGAATAGTGCCTCATTGTGTCAGTCAAAGGAATAGTGCCCCATCGCTGGTGTCTGTGGAAGTAATAGTGCCTCATTGCTTGTCAGTGGAAGGAATAGTGCCCCATAGCTGGTGTCAGTGGAAGGAATAGTGCCCCATTGTTTGTGTCAGTGGAAGGACTAGTGGCCCATCATTGGTGTCAGTGGAAGGACTAGTGCCCCATCATTGGTGTTAGCGGAAGGAATAGTGCCTCTTTGTGTCAATCGAAAGAATAGTGCCCCATCATTGGTGTCAGTTGAGAGAATTGTATCTTGTATCAGTAGGAGGAATAGTGCTTCATTATTGGTGAAAGTGGAAGGAATATTGCTTCATTGTTTGTATCATTCAAAAGAATAGTGCCCCATCGTTGGTGGCAGTGGAGGGATTTGTATCTTGTATCAGTAGGAGGAATAGTGCTTCATTATTGGTGAAAGTGGAAGGAATAGTGCTTCATTATTGGTGAAAGTGGGAGGAATAGTGCTTCATTATTGGTGAAAGTGGGAGGAATAGTGCTTCATTATTGGTGAAAGTGGAAGGAATAGTGCTTCATTGTTTGTATCATTTGAAAGAATAGCGCCCCTTCATTGGTGTCAGTTGAGGGAATTGTATCTTGTATCAGTAGGAGGAATAGTGCTTCATTGTTTGTATCATTCGAAAGAATAGCGCCCCATCGTTGGTGGCAGTGGAGGGATTTGTATCTTGTGTCAGTGGGAGGAATAGTGCCCCATCATTGGTGTCATTTGAAGGTATAGTGCTTCATTGTTTGTATCAGTGGGAGGAATAGTCCCCCAAGGGTTGGATAAAGCAAGCAAAGAGCTGTATCAGGCCCATGGGCTGTAGTTTTGGAGACACTGGTGTAGAGATATGTGTCGAAAAACAGGAGGTGTTGTATGCATCCAAGAGTGGGACCTAATTATTATTATTAATATACAGGATTTATATTGCACCAACAGTTTGCGCTGCACTTTACAAAATGAAGGCAGACATTACAGTTATAATATCATTTGGTACAGGAGGAAACAGAGGGCCCGGCTCATTAGAGCTTACAATCTAGGAGGAAGGGTTGAGTGATACAAAAGGTAATAGCTTAGCTGTGGGGGGATGAGCTGATGGAGGAAATATATGGCAGTTTACTAGGTAGAAGCAGGATAATCAGTATGAATCTGCTCATTCATTGACCAATCACAAACTGGGGCAGGTCTTAGAGCTCATGTACACTGCAGCTGATAAACTCATGTTTAGGAGCTGTTCAGCTTTTTTTTCAGCAGCTTCTGAACTCTCCCTAATGTTTTCCTATGTGTCCATGTACACATCATCGTTTACAGTCGTGTTTTTTTGAATGCAGAAAACTTGCGTTCAGCAGTCGATTTTATCAGCGTTTCAAACGCAAACCCTTGTAAACATGGCTAAACGTGGCAAATTGCGTTTATAAGCGTTTGCGTTTGAAATGTTTTCTAACTCTTCCAGTTCCCTATGCTGTCCAGAGCCTTTTTTCATCATGAAAAATGCATGCAAAATCGTTTTCAGTGGAAAAAACACTGAAAACAGGATGTTCCTACCAAGCTTGTCACACTTTACTGTATTATTATTATTATACATTCTATAGCGCCAACAGTTCAGCTCAGCGCTTTACAAGATAACGGGAGGCAATACAGCAACAATACAGTTCAATACAAGAGGGTTAGGAGGGCCCTGCTCCTTGGAGCTTACAATCTAGGAGGGAACACACATTGGAATGACCAATTCACACCTCAGACCTCTCCCACCCTTGGAAACAAAAGATATGTTAATGAAGACATGAAGACCCCCTCATGAAGACCCCCTGCCAGGTGGCCTTAATGACTCCCTCCCCCAGACACCTTCCCACCCTTGGAAACAAAAGAAATGTTAATGAGCAACTCCCACCTAATTATTTCAACACATACTGCTGTCTCTGCTTCTACTCTCTGTATTTCTCTGAAATAGTCTGAAATAGTTAATAATTCACCACTTTTCAGTGCATTCTGGGCATTTGGGAGGTTCTCCTGTGCTTATCTTTAAAAAACGCTTCTGAACGCAAATAAACGTGCATAAACATGTTATGCAAACGTGGCTAAACAGACGTTTTTTGACCTACGTTTTCCGGCAGTCAGTTTCCATCGTTCAGAAGTGTCCCGTGTACATGGGGCCTTAGACCAAGCTTAGGAAATTTTTTATTGACAGTTTTTTGAATGCTACAAAGCCAGAGTATGTATACAGACCTATAAATAGGCACCATAGCAAAGCATTTAACAATCACTTTTAAAAGTAAATAGTACAACTTCGCTGAAGTTAGAGGTATGGGTATCGATGCTGTAGGGTGGGGGGAGCTGAAGTTACACTCTGCAGATCAGTGAGGGGAGCTCTGAGAGCTAATTGGAAGGAAGAGACAAACCCCCCTTCACACTACACACAGGAATAGAGCTGAGGCTGCCAGTCACAGGGTGTGTGCTCTAGCTCCCTCCCCTGTCACTTTTTTTCTCTTGGTGTCAGGAAAACCTGTCAAAAATTGGATTGGGACAAGTACACATGATAGAGGGATGTACTTTGTTCAAATTTCATGTCAGAGGTTAACAACCACTATAAATCAGAACTCCGCTAAAGAAAATAAGATACAAATGAATATTCTTTTAAAGATAAAAGAACGAAACCAGCTCTTTGTGCAATATTCATTCTAACATTAAATCTAGCAATTTCCCCTACATTACTTTTTGTTTTTTTTTGCTGCTACATGTCCTTGGTCTGGTAGCCAGTATCATTCAACATACCCTCACTGCCACTTTATTAGGTACACCTATTCAATTGCTTAGTAACACAAATTGCTAATCAGTCAATCTCATGGCATCAACTCAATGCATTTAGGCATGTATATTTGGTGAAGAGAACTTGCTGAAGTTCAAACCGAGCATCAGAATGGGGAAGAAAGGGGATTTAAGTGACTTTGAATGTGGCGTGGTTGTTGGTGCTAGACGGGCTGGTCTGAGTAAATCAAAACTGCTGATCTACTGGGATTTTCATGCACAACCATCTCTAGGGTTTACAGAGAATGGTCCGAAAAAGAGAAAATATCCAGTGAGCAGCAGTTGTGTGGATGAAAATTCCTTGTTGAGGTCAGAGGAGAATAGGCAGACTGGTTGCTGCGACATTCAGATGGTAGGGTCAGAATTTGGTGTAATCAACATGAAAGCATGGATCCATCCTGCCTTGTATCAACGGTTCAGGCTGGTGGTGTAATGGTGTGGGGGAGATTTTCTTGGCACTAGGTGTACCTAATAAAGTGGCCAGTGAGTGTATATCCTCTGAGCCCAGGTTGCCCTGGGCCTGTGCCTTCCTGTGATTGCACAGTGAAAGGAGAAACCGCACAGTGACGAGCTCATCTCTCTATCACTCGGCTTTCTCCTTCCATCAGCATGATTCTTATCATATGATCTGATATGCTCTTTGTGCCGCTTCTTCCTCTCATACTCCAGCCCTGCTGTACAGGGACTGCAAAAGGCTAATACCGGGTCACATTCACGGACTTACACTGCTTGCATTTTAAAAATAAATGTAATGATGTGATATGAGTAAATACAGAGCTGCATTGATTTGTGTCCTTTATATCTGCTTGAAGTTAGGTATTAAATCCCCAAGTGCTTGTAAAACTAGTCCATGATTAATAATGTAGAGGAAATATTGTAGAGTTATGTAATGATCCCTATATCTATTTGAAATTACATTTTAAGCTTCTCTTGATAATTTTCTGCCAGGTCGGTTGTCACAGCAGAATTATTCGCACACTGTCAGCGTTCTGTATTCCATTCTTGGCTTCCTTTTTTGTCCCTGCTACGTAAGTTTCAAAAAAGTTTATGCTCAAGTCTTTGTGCCGTTAGAATGCCACACATAAAATATCAACTCCTTTCAAACGGACTCCTGAAGACGTTTTTAGCGGCGCTGGAGCATTTTGTGTGAATAATACATGCTTAAAGCCCGCTCCAATAGCTTTGTTGTCTCACTGTGCATTTCTTTCTATTACCAACCCAGTTGTGCTTATCTCATTTTTCAAAGAGAGAAAATGTGCCTTGCGTCTGGTAATGAGATGGAAAACTGAAAAAAGATAACAATTTCAGGGAAAAATAACATTCCTTTGACATGGATTTAGACTTTCCGCCTGTGAATCTGATCTGGTGCTGTGATCGTGATTGAATTGCTATTTATGTTTTATCTGCTTCAACTACCGCCACAAATTGAACAGTCGCTGTTCAGGCACCTGGCGTTCAGAATGTTACTCATACTTACCTCAAGCCAGCGATTGTTTATCGGCAGGCAGATGGATTGGCAGTGGGAGCTTTCTGTTGGCTGAGAAAATCCCCGAAATTCATTCTAGATTGATGTGAAAGTTTAGAATCTGTTAGATATCTCTATCATTTTTTCAGGTTGTTGATAAAATTGAGTTATTATTATTCACAGATTGAAAATATAATCTTCATTCTTCGGGAGTTTTTCACTTTTTTGGGAAATGTGGAAAAACGATTCCCAGCACTTGCCCAGCAGTGGTCTACTTGTTTCAAATCCAATCAATCGGCTGTTCCAAAGTTTACTTTTTCTAATAGAAACACCAAAACTGCCATTTCTGATTTCCTTCTGAAAATGGCAGCTGCCTGGCTGCTGTGCTTACCAATTGGCTTTAGAAACAAGAAGTAAGGCTCCTTTCACATAAAATGTCTGATCAGATCCACTTGTCAGTTTTTCTGGCGGACCTGATCGTTTAGAATCTGTTAGATCTCTCTATCATTTTTCAGGTCTTTGATAAAATTGAGTTATTATTCACAGATTGAAAATATAATCTTCTTTCTTCGGGGAGTTTTTCACTTTTTTTGGGAAATGTGGAAAAACGATTCCCAGCACTTGCCCAGCAGGGGTCTACTTGTTTCAAATCCAATCAATCGGCTGTTTCAAAGTTTACTTTTTCTAATAGAAACACCAAAACTGCCATTTCTGATATCCTTCTGAAAATGGCAGCTGTCTGGCTGCTGTGCTTACCAACTGGCTTTAGGAACAAGAAGTAAAGCTCCTTTCACATAAAATGTCTGATCAGATCCAGCTGTCAGTTTTTCAGGCGGACCTGATCGGTCACTCCATTCACCCCTATGGACAGGTGGGTGTAAACTTGACTTTGTCCATTGATCCCCTGCTGATCAGAGCAGACTGGGCAGATGACAAGTCCGTGTCGGCTCAGTTTCTGCAGAGCGGAGATGGATAGAGCCTGCTTTGCTGTATAGGTGGCTGTGAGTAAACAGGCTTCACTGTCCATTTGCACCCCCGTACCTCCAATCCAATCTGGTCCACTAAAAAAAAATGAAAGGGGATCCATCTCCTTCTGTCTAGGTGGATTGGATCAGCGGGCATTTGAGTGTAAACAGACAGAGGAGTCCATTTACACCCGGCTGCCCATAGAGCAAACTGAGCCAACACGGACCTGCCATCCACCTGCTGTGCTCTGAACAGCAGGGGATCAGCAAACAGATCCCCTGCTGATCAAATGAGTGTCCTCCCTGTGTGAAAGGGGCCTAAGAATAAAGCTAGGCATATGCAACTCAAAATTCAGTTGACTCTTGCTCAATTAGCTGAATTTTTTTTGTTAAATATATTTTGGTTGAAAAGTTATCACAAGCAACAAGGCATGGCGTACTGCAATAAACCCACAGAACCATGACAATGCTGATTTTGTATAAAAAAAACCTTCATCTTGCATAACTGCAATAGTAATAATTCCACTCAGAAATATAGTTAAAGTACAGTTGCAAGAAAAAGTATGTGAACCCCTTGGGATTACGTGGAGTTTTGCATGAATTTGGCATAAAATGTGCTCTGAACGTCATCTAAGTCACAACAATAGAAGAACACAGTCTGCTGAACATAATACTACAGAAACATTAGATGTTGCCATGGTTTAATTGCACATAACATGTAAACATTCACAGTGCAGGGAGGAAAAAGTATGTGAACCTTTGGACTTAATAACTGGTTGACCCTCCTTTGGCAGCAATAACCTCAACCAAACGTTTCCTGTAGTTGCAGATCAGACCTGCACAACGATCTGGAGTAATTTTGGACCACTCCTCTTCACAAAACTGTTTTAGTGTAGCAATATTCTTGGGATATCTGGTGTGAATCGCTCTCTTAAGGTCATGCCACAGCATTCAATCGGGTTGAGGTCAGGACTCTGACTGGGCCACTCCAGAAGGCGTATTCTGTGCAACTGTATATGTGAACCCTCACCTTGTAAAACAACTCATTCAGTTTAAAAGAGAAATGAAAAGTAAAACATTTAGCCAGAATCAATAGACCCTCCAGCAGTCAGCAACAATAGATCCATCCCTCAACAGTAGATCCTTCCCAGCAACAAAAGACATCCCACCAAAAATATCCCCCCACAAGCAACAATAGACCTCCTGAGCAACAAAATGAACCCTCGCAAAAATAGATCCCCTGCAACAACAATAAATCCTCAGCAGCCAGCGTCAATAGACCCTCCAGCGCACCCCTTGCCATTACATACATGTTCCTCCACGTTCCCACTGAAAAAAGTCTTGCCTCCATGAAATGTATATCATGCCACAATTGGTTCCGGGCATCCACCAGATAAGTAGTTACCAACATATGAGATCAACAGGGGAGAATAATAAGGGAAAAAAGAGAGGCAGTAGCATCCTGGTATGTAGGTGGGAGGATGAAAAAGAACATTAAGTAGAGGAAGAGGTAGCATAGAAGAATGAGCGACAGCAGAACCTCTAGCCGGGGTCACTTTTTGGAAGAAAAATTCAATATTTGTTCTACAAAGAGGCATCATAGTGGATCCAGGGGTCTCACATACATTCAATGGCTGTGAGGGTGTTGTTCATACTTGTTGTGAGCACTTCCATAAGTCTGACTTCTCGAATGTGAGAAGATAGATCAGGTGTTGATGGACCATGTGTCTGATTCCAATGAGAGGCGTTCAAACAGCAGTAGGTACAATCAAGAGTAGCTTTTTGGCCTTTTTAAACTCAGTTTATGAGGAAAGACCCAGCATCTATATGGATCAAGTGGAATTTAGATTTGTAACAGAGCATGTACGATAGATTCAACTTCTTGCCAAAATGGCTTGATCTTAGAGCACATCCAAAATGTTATAATATGCTGAAATTTGAGTTGTGATTGGCCCTTTTGGCACCTCCTGGCTTGACTAAAGTAAATTTAAAAGTTAATGCCACCTTTCAGGTTAATGCCAGGTTTCAGGTTCCACCCATATTTAGGGCTTAAACTGAAACATGGTCACATCCTCAAACCCCCACACCATACCTCCCTACAGTCCTGGATTGGGTGGGGCTTTCCTGAATTTTCACCTTTGTCCCACAGTCCTGGTGTACAGGGGCTTTGTCCCAAATTACTATACCTATCCTTTATATGCTAACTTCCAGCCGAGCAGGACCTGCAGAAGTGTGAACAGTGTGAATGTCTAGCACAGCCAGAGATTAGCGGGAAAGCCAGCGGGGCTGCAATGAGAGAAGAGCAGGCAGCTGTCAACTCCAACCTGTGATTTTGGGGATGGGCGGGGACGAGATGACGAGATACGTTTCAGGGGCTCCGCCCCCTTTGTCAAGCAAGCACTGCATAGACAAACAGATGGCATTTATACATTGCTGGCCAGGGAAGATGGTGACAAGGGGCAGGACATGTTGGAACTACTACATGTGCATCCGCAGCGGTGTATAATAAACCTGAATTATATACTGCTGCAGTTGCACATTCAGTATTTCCAATTGGTCCTGCCCCTTGCCACCTTTTTCTTTTTATACCTTTTTCGGTATAAATGCCGTCTGTTTACCTATGAACAGGTTGTTTTTAAAAGGGGGCACAGCCTCTGAAATGCACATCAGCCCCACCCATTTCCAAAATCACAGGTTGGACTTGACAGCTGCACTCTCTCTCATTGCAGCCGTACCCCCGCCGCCTTGTTCCCAAGTCCCTGGCTGTGCTAGATGTTCACACTGCTGCAGGTCCTGCTTGGCTGCACTCATTTATTATCCATCTGATGCCGGCATTCTTGCCTCGGCTCATGTATGCTGGTAATCAAGATTTTAGGACATAAGTGTATGTTTAATTGGTGTCTTTGCAGTTTAACTAACTTCTGAATCCTGCACTCTGTATGTAACGCATTCCTGAATCCTGCACTCTGTACGTAACGCATTCCTGAATCCTGCACTCTGTACGTAACGCTTTCTTGAATCCTGCACTCTGTATGCAATGCTTTCATGAATCCTGCACTCTGTACGTAACGCACACCTGAATTCTACACTCTGTACGTAGCTCATTCCTGAACCCTGCACTCTGTGCGTAAAGCACTCCTGAACCTTGACTCTGTGCGTAACGCACTCCTGATTCCTGCACTCTGTATGTAGCGCATTCCTGAATCCTACACTCTGTATGAAATGCACTCTTGAATCCTGCACTCTGTAAATAATGCACTCCTGCACTCTGTACGTAACGCACTCCTGAATCCTGCACTCTGTACGTAACACACTCCTGAATCTTGCACTCTATATGTAGTGCATTCCTGAACCCTGCACTCTGTATGTAACGCATTCCTGAATCCTTCACTCTGTATGAAATGCATTCCTGAATCCTGCAATCTGTATGAAACGCACTCCTGAATCCTGCACTCTGTACATAACGCACTCCTGAATCCTGCACTCTGTACGTAACGCATTCCTGAATCCTGCACTCTGTACGTAACGCATTCCTGAATCCTGCACTCTGTACGTAACGCATTCCTGAATCCTGCACTCTGTATGTAACGCATTCCTGAATCTTGCACTCTGCACGTAACGCATTCCTGAATCCTGCACTCTGTATGTAACAAATTCCTGAATCCTGCACTCTGTACGTAACCTACTCCTGAACCCTGCACTCTATACCTAACGCACGCCTGAACCCTGCACTCTATACATAATGCAACCCTGAATCCTGCACTCTATACGTAACGCATTCCTGAACCCTGCACTCTGTACGTAACGCACTCCTGAATCCTGCACTCTGTACGTAACGCACTCCTGAATCCTGCACTCTGTACGTAACGCATTTCTGAATCCTTCCACACTTTGTGTTAGCATTCATCAACAGCTTGTGCAAAACCATTTGTAATGGAAGCTTTTTCTTCTTTTCTTTTTTTAAATGATTGTGCTGGGGTTTGTGTCCGTGAGACTCTTGATTGTGGCAATCAACGCATATTTGATAAGTACAAGGAAGCCTGGGTTTTATTTAACCACGCCCCTTACGTCACTCCTGCTGTTAAGCATTTGGTCACTCCCATTTTTGCCACAGCGTGCTACGCACGCCGCAGGTCACTTCCTCCCTCAAGTGTCCCTCATTCTAAAGTTGGGAGGTATGTCCACCCTCAAACTGCAGAATCTGCTTTAGTAATGAATGTCCCAATGTACACAGATGTTGACAAACGATACACAAAGACAAGGTTTGTAAAATGTTAGTACTGACTAATATGATTTATTTGCAATACAGTGGGCAAACATTGGTAAAAGAGGATAGGCTCCCTTTAAATGTAAGCTGAACTGAATGGTTTCTAGAGTTCTTCTTAAAAATGAGACTCCAACCAGATATCTTCTATGTTAGTTCTGGACAGAGAGGGATGATATCTTAATATTTGTAAAGTTTCTATTTCTGTCTGTGACCTCATTATAGGTAACTTCCTGTCCTTATAATGTTCTGGCATTTGGACAGCAAAGTGATAGAAATCAACCTAGTGGGAGTCTTCGACAGAAAAATGTAAAAGAAAAACATTTTTGACAGAGGTTACAGTTCTTCCTCATACAAACAAAAATGGCTAGTGGAGGTGAAGGATGACCGTACATTAAGGGCTTATGTCAATAGGTGTTGTCTTTCTGCATTTGACATGCATTTGCAACACACGTCAATCCCAGGGCAGCATCCAATGATTTTTTTGAGCAATGGAGGGCAGGGCAGAGCAGAGACTGCTTTTGGCCTGCTTTGCAATGTGCTGCGTTTCTGTAGACGCACCATGCCCTTTAAAGTGCATTTGAATTGCATGCAAAGCAAGTCAAATGCAGTCTTTTCTCTTCAATTGCTGTATTTTTATTCAAATAGAGCTGCTCTCGAATGGAGAACATAGCATTTGACTACATCCATAGGGGATGTACAAATACCAAATAGCTCATAACTCATACTGTGTGTGTATGTGTGTGTGTATATATATATATATATATATATATATATATATATATATATATATATATATACACACACACACACACACATATATATATACAGCTCATCCATTCCACAGTGTTGGGTCTTGGCCATCTAAATGCATGGGCACAGGTGCATTTGGAAGATAATCTTGCATTACATCATACTTGCCAACTGTCCCGGATTTGCTGGGACAGTCATGCTTTTTATTAGGCTGTCCTGTGATGGCTGTGTCATGGGCAGTATCCCACTACACAAAAACTAGCAACCATTCCAACCTATAACCAGCCTTAGCAGTAAGGTGCACATGCAAGGGCAATGCACATCACAAACAAACAAATGATTTCCCAGCAACACTTACCAGCCAGCCTGGGAAACAACCAATTTGGCCTTGTCTAACAGTTTGTTTTAAAAACAGAGGGATTTGTTTGCACACATTCCCCCATCAAGGGTCCTTTGTATACTGTGGACCTAACTAAAATTTCAAAAGCCTCTATAGCAGGAGCACATGTATAAATGGATAGGTTAAGGGCAGGTGTGCCTGGAGGAGCCCATCCCTCCTTAAAGGTACAGGGATGCACGTGATGTCCAGCTATAGCAAAATGACAGCAAAGGCATCCAGTGCATCCCTGGGCAGTATCATAGAACCCGCACTGTGCCCTTCTGATCACAGAACTGTGCCCTCCTGATCCCCCCTCCTGAACCCCCGCCCTTATGCCTTCCCCCTGTACTGTGCCCTTTGTGTTGATTAGTCTTTGGTTTATGGTATATTTTTTTTTCTTGTTATTTAAAATTGATTTTATTGAAAGTGCTATTAAATAATAATAAATTATGAGATAAAATATAAATAATATAATAATAAAAATGGTAGGGGCCCTAGTTCATTACTTTGTCCATGATGCTATTAAAGTGTTACTAAACCCACAACAGTAAAATCAGTCTGTATATGCAGTAAAGCATGATTATTATACTCACTGTGGAACCTAAGGGGTTAATCCTCTGCATTGTGTAAAAAGGCAGTTTGATCCTTTCTTCTCTGCCCCTCCTCTTGTTGACCACCTGATACAGACTGAATCCTTGGTCACATGCACATTGTCCTCTGCTTCTGTTTCACTCATTGCAGTGACCTCTAGCCCCCCCTTCCTCCCACACCAGCAGTGTCCTCTCCCCCCCCATCCCTCCCATGGACAGGTATTTTAAAAATCTGAATTCCCAGCAAGTGGCTGGGGATCAGGATTTTGCTGCCCCCCCCACCCAGAATAGGGCTGCTTAGGAAACCACCTTAAGGCACCAGGGTAGCTGGGGGGGGGCAGAAAAATCCTGATCTCCAGCTGATCCCCAGCCACTTGCTGGGAATTCAGATTTTTATAACACCTGCCTTCCGACATTCCCCTTTATTGTCCTCCTGGAGCAGCTGAAAGCTAGCATCTCCTCCTCGCTCTCCCACCAGCATACAGCTGCTGCAGGAGGAAAATACGGGGGATCAGTTCTAGTAAACACCTCCCCCGCTGCCCCTCACGTCTTTGTTCCTCCTTTTTTCTGCTGCCTGACCCCTCCCCCAAGTGCTCCCCTTTCAACAGGACTCCTAAAGAAATTGTAAAAAATATTAAAAAATAAAAATGTAAAAATAAAAACTGACACCAACCTCTGCCCTACTGACTCTGTCCACTGCTCTACTGACATTATCCACTGCTCTACTGACTGACACAAACCTCTGCCCTACTGACACCGTCCACTGCCCTGCTGACTATCACCATCCACTGCTCTACTGACACCATCCATTGCTCTACTGACTGACAACAACCTCTGCCCTGCTGACACTGTCCATTGCCCTGCTAACTATCACCATCCACTGCTCTACTGACAGCATCCATTGCTCTACTGACTGACAACAACCTCTGCCCTACTGACACTGTCCATTGCCCTACTGACTGACACTGTCCATTTTTAAGGTAGGCTGTTTGTATTTTTACAGTGACTTTTGTTTTATTATATTTTTCTACATTTTCCTTACTATTTAGTTAGGCCTTGCTAGTTGAATTATTTTTTTAAATGGCGCTGAACCCCAGTGATCTTTGATCACTTTCATGTTGTTCCGGTAGATCTCCACCTCTCAAAGGTTGCCTACCCCTGGGTTAGAATGAGTTCTTTTTATCCACAAATGTCCAATACATATTTTCTCATGAGTAAAATATTTCACAAATGTGGAAGTTAAAATATTTATCTTTGACAAAAGGACTTATCTGTATTTCCATTCAGATCTCCATTATTTTCTTTCACAGGATCAGTGAGGCATGAAAGGTCCTCTTCTGTGCTTTTCCTGTGTTTTTAGCAGGTGTTGTTTCACCTCAGGGTCACCTAGTCATCACAGAACACAGGAAGTATGTGACACACTTTTGACATGTTTGCGCTGATAGGCAATATCTCAATTGAGCGGGATTTATTATCAACTTGGCTTGGAAGACGAAGGTGTGTGAAAGACATTAGCAAACCATACACACAATTTTGTATTCATTGTCATGGCTACCCTCAAAACTGAAGCTTAGCTTCACCTCTTGGAGATCAAGCAAAATAAGTCATCCAGCCGCTTTACTGCAAATAATACTTTTTGGCCTCAATACACACATCCACTGCAGTGCTTGTACCAGATGTTGTTCCTCTTCTGGGTTAAATGAGGCCTAATATCATCAGACCCTCTTCCTGTGAGCCAAGACCATCATGGACAGACACCTTGGGGTATGTCATCATGCCAACTGGGGCTGACAGTCTTTTTAAGAGGAAAAGTCGCCTGAAGCCTCCACCAGAGAAAATACAGGACCTGTGAAATCGTTTGTCTTACCTGAGAACTGCTGCCCACAAAGAGCAGCACAGGGTGCTTTAGGGAGGGAGCACAGGTTGGGGAAAAGGTGGAGTTGGACTTTATTGCTTATAAGGTGATGCCAGCACCTTGCTAAGGACCATTTGCATCCAGTGTTCCTGCAGAAATAACTAAATTACTCTTGAAGAAACACAAAGGGGGAGATTTACTAAATGTGGTGCACTCAGAATCTGGTACAGCTGTGCATAGTAGCCAATCAGCGTCTAACTTAATTTAGTAAATAACCCCAAAGCCTCTCTTGCTAGTTATATGAGTCTCATACTACTTACTGTGATATAACTAAAGAGAACATGCCACGAGAAAAATATGGAGATTCTTCAATGCTTTTTGAATAAATTACCTGAATCATGTACTAAGTTCAGGAGTTTTGACTTGGTTGAGACCACTTGCCTACATGCTTGTTTAGAGCAGTGGTCTCCAAACTGCAGCCCTTTGCCTGCTTTTATGCAGTCCTTGGGGCAATAGTTCATCCTCTGACATGAACAATGGGGTGGAATTCCTCCAACTGACACCAACAAAGGGGCACAATTCCTCCCAGTGATTCCAACAATGGGGCATGATTCTTCCTACCCATTGACACCAACAATGGGGCACAATTCTTCTGACTCCAAAGATGGGGCATTGCTTACTTCCACTTATGCCAGGACATTTTCTACTTCCAGTAGCCCAACAGTTCATCCCCCATAAATTATGAAGGACACTAAACTGGCCCTTTGTTTCGAGTGTTTGGAGAGACCCCTGGTTTAGAGGAATATCATGAAGTAAAGCATGCGGTTTGCAGTACCTTCTCCTGTTGGCTGACATGTAGTAAGTAAGGTGGGAAAATTGGCTCTCATAGACCCCACCACCAGTGGACATAGCTAGCTCAGGGAGGAAGTAGATTGGCGGAGTGAGGGTTGACCAGTGGTTCCACATCACATGCTAGAAGTCAAATATCACTTCTGTGATCCTGTGCTGTTGTTTTTCTTCCATACAATTTACCAACTGTTTTTATCATTCAGCTGCCTGTGTAAACCCTTCACATTATACATATATATATATATATATACACACACACACACACACACACACACACACACACACACACACATATATACACTTTTTACACACACACACACACACACACACATATATATACACACACACAAACAGGTTCATATATATTTGGACAGAGGCAACATTTTCATACTTGACTCTGCACTTCAAATTCATTTGGATTGTTTCATTTTAATCTATTCTGTTGGCATACAGACTTTCAGCTTTAATTCAAGGGGTTGAACGTAAATATCAAGTATAAATTATAGGAACTGCAACCGTTTTTATACACCGTCCCTCTATTTTCATGGACTCAAATGTAATTGGACAAATGAATATAATCATAAATAAAATGTTAAATTTTTTAGGGGTCCCTCAAGGTTCTGTACTTGGATCCCTTCTCTTCTCCATCTACACCTCCTCCCTTGGTCATTGATAAACTCCCATGGCTTTAAGTACCATCTCTATCCTGATGACACACAAATCTATCTTTCTACTCCTCACCTCACCCCTTCAGTCTCCTCTCACATTACTAACCTACTAAGTGACATATCAGCATGGATGTCACTCCACTTCCTCAAACTAAATCTTTCAAAAACGGAGCTCATACTATTCCCTGCAGTCCATGCCCCCTCCCCTGACTTCTCCATCAAGATCAATAATACAACCATCAGTCCTTCCCCTCATGCCAGGGTACTAGGTGTAATTCTAGACTCCCATTTGTCCTTTCAGCCCCAAATCCAATCACTGTCCAAATCTTGTAGACTTCACCTCTACAACTTCTCCAAGATACGCCCGTTCTTAACCTCGGAAACCACTAAGCAACTTATTCACTCCCTGGTTATATCTCGCCTTGACTATTGTAACTCCCTCCTCATTGGCCTACCTAATCGCAGGCTAACCCCTCTTCAGACTTTCATAATTGCTGCTGCTGGACTCATCCACCTTACTAACTGTTCCATATCTACCATCCCTCTCTGCCAATCCCTCTGCTGGCTTCCCATTGCCCAAAGAATAAAATTAAAAACATTAACAATAAGATATAAAGCCATTTATAACTCTGCCCCAAATTACATCACCAATCTTGTCACCAAATATCACCCAAACCATCCTCTCTGCTCCTCCCATGACCTCCTGCTCTCTAGCTCCTTTGTTTCCTCCTCCCATGCTTATCTCCAGGACTTCTTCAAAGCCTCCCCCATCCTCAGGAACTCTCTACCCCAATCTATCCAACTATCGCCTACTCTGCTCACTTTTAGTCTATTTCTGAAAACCTATCTTCAGGGAAGCCTATCCCGATTTCAACTAATAACGGAATCTTCTATTCCTCCTATCAGTTTATCCACCACAGTTATTAACTTTTGTACCACCAGCCCCTCCCTCTTAGATTGTAAGCTCCAAGGAGCAAGGCCCTCCTAACCCTCTTGTATTGAACTGTACCATTGCTGTATTGTCTCCTTTTATATTGTAAAGCGCTGAGCAAACTGTTGGTGCTATATAAATCCTGTATAATAATATTTTATTGAGAAACCTTTACTGGCAATGACTACCTGGAGTCTGGAACCCATGAACATTACCAAAGACTGGGTTTCCTCCTTTCTGATGCTTTACCAGGCTATAACTGCAGCTGTCTTCAGTTGTTATTTGTTTGTGGGTCTTTCTGCCTTTAGTTTTGTCTTCAGCAAGTGAAATGCATGCTCATTTGGGTTAAGATCAGGTGATTGACTCGGTCATTGCAGAATATTCCACTTCTTTTCCTTCAAAAGCTCCTGGGCTGCTTTTGCAGTGTGTTTTGGATCATTTTCCATCTGTACTGTGAAGCGCCAATCAATTTTGCTGCATTTGGCTGAATCTGGGCTGACAGTATATCTCTAAACACTGCAGAATTCATCCGGCTGCTTCTGTCTTCTGTCACATCATCAATAAACACCAATGACTCAGTGCCACTGGAAGCCACGCATGCCCATGCCATCACACTGCCTCCACCATGTTTTACAGATGATGTTGTGTGCTTTTGGATCATGAGCTCTTCCACGCCTTCTCCACACTTTTTTCTTCCTGTCATTCTGGTACAGATTAATCTTAGTTTCATCCATCCAAAGAATGCTTTTCCAGAACCTGTCCGGCTCTTTTAGATGTTTTTGGCTAAATCCAATCTGGCTTTTCTATTCTTCAGGCTTATGAATGGTTTGCACCTTGTATTGAACCCTCTGTATTTGCTCTCGTGAAGTCTTCTCTTGATTATAGACTTTGACAATGATACGCCCACCTCCTGGAGAGTGTCCTTCACTTGTCTGGATGTTGTGAATGGGTTTTTCTTTACCATAGAGAGGATCCTGCGATCATCCACCACTGTTGTCTTCTGTGAACGTCCATGCCTTTTTATGTTACTGAGCTCACCATTCCTCATAATGTACCAAACTGTTAATTTTGCCACTCCTAATGTTGCTGCTATCTTTGATGGATTTATTTTGTTTTTGAAGCCTTACAATGGCCTGTTTCCCTTGCATGGACAGCTCCTTTGAACGCATGATGTGGGTTCACAGCAGTAGTTTCTAAATGCAAATACCACACTTAGATTCAACTCCAGACTTTTTACCTGCTTAATTGATGAAGAAATAATGAAGGCGTAGCCCACACCTGGCCAAGAAAGAAGGGACCAAGAAGTAATTGTCCAATTACTTTTGGTCCCTTGAAAAAGGGGGGTTGGCTAGTCTTAAGAGCTGTAATTCCTAAACCCTTCCTCTTATTTGGATGTACATACCCTCAAATTAAACCTGAGAGTGTGCACTTTCAGCCCATATCCATTATATAACTATAGCTTGAATATGTTTTGGTAAATATCTGAAAAAACATAAAATTGTGCCTGTGTCCTAATATATATGGACCCAACTGTATATACTCTATATATGCTTTTACGTATAATGGTCAGATCAGTCATCCAATCTATATGTGTACCTTCACAGATTATCTAGTACAGCTTTTGTTCCTTTTAAAAAGAAGTTGTCCATTAAGAAATTAAAATTGAGCACATGGCATTTCTCTCAGATTAAGAAAAGTGATATCTTTGCCCCACGGTTATGGATGCAGACACACAATGAAGGTGAAGCTCCATTTGGTGCTCATTACGGGCATACAAATTATTAATTATATGGGTTTTCTGTTGAAACTCTTTCTTGTGTGGCTGTGACAACCGCCGTTATTAAAAGTAAATGAAGTTATGGGAAGCTCATCTCGGGTCTTGGCGAATGAATGATTTACTGTTCTTTTTGTATTCCGTTGTGTAAGGCCGATTTGTTAAGATGTTAGTAATTCATTATTTAATTAGGACCCAGCTTTCTTATCAACCCACATGGACATTGTAATTATTACAAAGGAAGTCAATGGGACATTATTTTAATGTTCTAGAGATTTCTTGGTCTGACTTGTTCACACAAATAATTCATCAACCTGACACATTTCAATGCCGCAGAAGAAAATACCACATCAATTAAATAATACTTAGACTCATTCACAGTGTTCTGCCAATGTTGTGCTTATTGCAGCTTTGTAGGGATGTGATTAACCTTTTGTTATTGTTGTAGTGTATAAAGACACTTTTAATCACAGTGGAACAGTTTATTAACTGGTTTTCCTACCCATGGGAAGTAAGTCTGATATTTGTACTAGACATGTATGTTGTGGTGGGACATTGCTTAGTACTAGCCCTGCCATTGCATTAGGCAGGTGTCAAGGCTTTAGGGCACTGCTATACAGAATATTTGTGAGATGACACAAGAATGGTTGCCCTATTGACTTTACTAAAGTTTACCTAAAAAAAAATCCTATAGCTTTAGTGCCATCCTTTTCTTGAATGAATATTGTTCAACATTGTGCAGGCAGCTGGGTCCTGAAGAATTCTTATCTGCAGGGATGCCCCGTCCTCTTCCTGTTTCTGAACTCCCAGTGCTGCAATGGTTAACAGCTTTGGGTTTTCAGACAGAACAGCAGTGCAAATAGTCTGACAGGGACACACCCCCTTCTCCTTCCTCCTCCTCCATTGAGAATGGTTCTTTCATTGATTACACTGCTTGTAACATGATCTATGAATGGAGGAAAGGCTCCTGTGACTGATCCAACCCTCCCCCATTCACAGATCTTGTTACAAGCCATGTAATCAGTGAAATAACTTTTCTCAAGGGAGGAGGTAGAAGAAGGGGGCGTATCCCTGTTGGACCATCTGTACTGCTGCTCTGCTTGAAGACCAGAAGCTGCTAGCCACTGAAGTTCAGAGACAGGAAGAGGACAGGACATTCCTGCAGTGAAGATTTCTCCAGAATCCAGCTGCCTGCATGTGAGACTTCCTTCATTTTAGGAAAGTGAAGTGACAAAAATTTTAGTTTTTAAGCTAAACCTCAGCTTTAGGCATGGTTCACACCACAATTTCTGTATTTCAGATGTGTTTCTGCATGCACATTTGATGCGTTCTTGATGTGCTCCAGTGTATTTTTTCACCATCGTTTTTTTTTAATCTCAGTTCAGAACAATATGCTTTCCGGTGCATTTCTGATGAGATTACATGAGTTGAGGTGCATTTTGAACCTGTTTTGCTGTGTTCCAGATGCACTCCATACACAAAAAATACAGTATGTTCTACTTTTGTTGACTGCACTGGTGTGATCTAGGGCCATTGGAATGCATGGAAAACACTGCACATGCTTTTTGATGCAGATTACAAACACACTGAACTGCATCTGGTGTGAGAACAAAGGACGTCAGATCAGCTGCACTCCAAACAATCCACTTTATTGAACCAAGATAAAACCAATACAGACAGTGGAAATACAGTGGGGGACTGGCAGGTACCTGCAGCCGATCGGACGTCCTTTGTTTTCTTCTATGCAGCACAGGAACTGGGCTAGCACCTACAGGAGGAGTTGTGCTTGGATATTGGGAGTCTCTCCATCTTGAGTAGCGGTAATACATGCATCCGGAGTGAACCAGGTCTTAAAGTGGTTTGAAGCTGAAGATCAGTCGGTGGGGCTAATAGCTACATACACATTATGATTTGAGAGTGACAAGCTGTCTTGCAGGGTATTCATTTATAGCAATAGGGTCATCTAAACAAAACATGAGTAAAAAGAGCAATCCTGACAATACATTGACTATAAATGGGAAAACATTGAAAATGTGGGCAACAAAAGGACAGTCTTTGCAATGCACAGGCAACAAATGGGCAAACCTAAGAAAAGAATAATTTTACTGCACCCAGGCTCAATAACAAAAAAAAAATTAACAAAGCTGCCAGCACTAACAATTTAAATACTTAAACTCATATATATGTATATATAACAGTGCAGCACTAAAACATAACAAATCCATGAAAATGTGCAGAAATATCATTAACAAATAACTCAAACAATGTAAATGAAAACATAAAGACATTTCATAAGTCCAATATGTTGACAGAAATCAACCTATAGTTATAAGTCCACAGGTAATAAGTGAAAAAAAGAAAAAGTAATCTTTACAATCCGAAGCAATGTATACCACATGATTGAAGAAAGGTCTGTGATAGCAGTGTAAAAACTGGTGAACAGTGCAACCCAGCCAAGAGAACGCTGCAGTCCTTACCAGAATATATTGACCCCCTATATTACAGATGGTCAGACAGCACTTAAGGAGTTGAGGTCTCCCATCAACCTGAATGCTTCTTCTGCCAGAGCCAATATGGAAATCACCACTGAAATTGCTCAAAAATAAGACACGGAGAAAACTCTCATAATGTAAAACTGCATACTAGAGGTGTATTAAAAGCATAGGAGTACACATGACCAGGGGACTAGAGATGGCTTGATCCAGTCCCACTCAACCAATACCTACCCCCCCCCTCCTTAAACCTAAGTAACCACACAGACAACAAAAATGGAGTTAATGGCCCAAAATTGCCTTTTATTACAACCATTAATAAATAACATTTAAATAACAAAAACACAGTATAACATACATTTTCCAAGGTCCCAACTAGGCCTCCAGCCGCAACACCACCGACTCAGAGACAACACTGCAGATACCCCCACCAGAACAACTGGAAGCCGTACCTCAGATGGGTTCCTACAAAGTGCCCACAGTAACCAACAAGGACCTTGCACCCCGCCGGTTGTCCCCCAGCACCAACTGGCACAACCACCACCAACACAAACCATAAAACAACAGGCGGGCAGGAGGGAAGTTTGCCTTGTGAAAACTCCCTTCTGACTGAAGACCCCCTGCCACAACCTATCAGACCACCCCTTGAAGCTCCACCTGCTCCCTCCTTAAAACCATTTAGACTCCCCCTTAGCTAATGAGACTCTCCTCTCCCAACCCCCTTTAACCCCTGTCATACCGGCCCTTTGTTCTGGTCTTCTTTCTTTCTTTTACGCCGGGCCTTCCTTTCACATTAAAAACTTAGCTGACAGGCTTAATTAGCATGTGGCTATGATATGGTATTCCTATTGGCTTACACAGATCAATCCCAGCTGTCAATCAAAGTCTGCATGCATGATGACGTCATCATCATAGGCCCCACCCTACGCGTTTCATCACAGATGGCGTCGTCTGGGGACAGGCGGAATGCAATGCACAAGCAGCAAATCAACATTTATCGCAATACACAGGTAATGACATTATCCTTGACAATAACAGTGAAATTCCAGATCCTGGAAAAAACAGCCAGCTCCCTGATGATGTCAGAGCAGAAGATGTTGGCGTGGGACCGGCGAGCAACCTGCTACAACCGGACAAGTATATGGTGGGTGAGTATGCTATTAAAGGACAACCCAGCATGACAAGTAAGAGGGGATTAAAAAGAAAAATGACCCCCCAAAAATATTGTGCCTTTACGGCAATGTTGTAGTTTGCTAAGTAAAAGTGAAGAACTGTCAGCAGTATGTTGAGTTCTTGGAGTTTTTCCATGCTTCTGGGTGGTTCAGTTTTCAGATTCGGTTAGCAAGTCCCGGAATTTGCAGCCAAGCTCTCATAAAGGTTTGGAAGCAGCAGGTAGCGGACTGTTTATCCATTGTCTCTGATGCTCATTGCAGTTCATTTTTCACTTAAGATTGTAAATATCGTTTTTTGCAGTTATTTAGGCCTGCACATTATTCTTATGGCTGTATCAGAGCGTATTTTCTCTGTGCAGGTGCAAGCTTTTATAGTCAACTAGAAAAAACTGAAATTCTATTAACTCGGTAAGTTAATAAATAGACGGATACAGCTTCACACTCTGAAACATTTACAGCCCTCCGCCATCTGCATGGAAGGCACATTCAACATTTTCAATCATCCAGTAACCAGTACTGGTTTATATCTGCCACCTGATCATCACCAGGCAGCTTGGCCTCCCTCCTAATCACTATGAGATACAACTAGATCATCATCTCTCCAGTGCAAGCACCAGTGAAGTAGTTTTGCTGTACTTCTATTTTGATTTTATTCTCAAAAAATCCTTTCTGTCTCATTACCCCATTTTCCTCATCCAAGAATATGTAAACCCAACAATTCATATTCCTGATATGTGCCTGCTGTACCATGTACCTGTATGAAAAAAGTATCCTGTTCTCTTTGTATTGCTTCCTTGGTGTTCCTGCCAGTCCTTCTGCTTCCCTATTTAAAACTGACCATACCAGGCATGAGAGCACAGCTTGGTCAGGTTTCTTGCTGTGCTTAGAACTCAGCCTGCTCTCCCCCCCAATGATCAGACTTGTCCTGACACCCTCCCCCCCACACAACAGTTTACTGGGAAGATTAGTGTCCTGCTTTCTCCTCCCCCAGCCCTCTGAACACTTTATGCAGCAGAGAACAGAGGTCATGTGATCACTTATAAAAAAAGGTGTTTATAATATGTGTGTGTGTGTGTGTATATATATATATATATATATATATATATATATATATATATATATATATATATATATATATATATATACAGTGCCTTGGAAAAGTCTTGAAACTTTCCACATTTTGTCATGTTACAACCAAAAACGGACATTTATTTTACTGGGATTTTATGTGATAGACCAACACAAAGTGGCACATAATTGTGAAGTGGAAGGAAAATGACAAGTGGTTTTCACATTTTTTTTAATAAGTATCTGAAAAGTGTGGTGTGCATTTGTTTTCAGCCCCCTTTACTCTGATACCCCTAACTAAAATCTAGTGGAACCAATTGCCTTCAGAAGTCACTAATTAGTAAATAGAGTCCACCTGTGTGTAATTTAATCTCAGTATAAATATAGCTGTTCTGTGAAGCCCTCAGAGGTTTGTTAGGGAACATTAGTGAACAAACAGCATCATGAAGGCCAAGGAACACACCAGGCACGTCAGGGATAAAGTTGTGGAGAAGTTCAAAGCAGGGTTAGGTTATAAAAAAATATCCCAAGCTGTACACAGTTTAATGTGGCCTACTATTTTGCCTTGTATGGGCGAAGTGCAGTTCCTCTTTAAATGAAAACAAACATCAGCTTTGAAACTTGTGCAGGAACTTTGCTCAGAATTTTGTATTCTATATTGCAACTTTCTTCCTACTTTTTGTCCTTTCCATCCATTACTTTCAAAGTTTATTTGCTAAAATAACAGCCATTTGCAACTGACCATGACTATAGGTGTCAACAACTGTCTCCCCATGACAACAGGAAAATAGGGTAGCACTTTTCATTAAAGTGGTTTTAAAGGCAAAAAGATTTGTTTTTTCTCCTTAATGCATTCTGTGCATTAGGGTAAAAAACCTTTCAGAAGTTGCTCCCCCCAGTCCCCCCTAAATATTTACCTGAGCCCGATCTAGATCCAGCACTGGGCTCATCTGCAGCAGCTCTTCTCCCCTCTCTCTCTGTTCACAGGAGACTCGGCAATAGGGGGAGACATTGGCTCCTGCAGCTATCAGTCAAATCCTGTGAAGAGGGAGCAGTTGACGGGACTGAGCTGCACTGTGTGTCTATAGACACACATAGACTTGCTCAGGATCGAGCCCGCATGGGTGCCCCCATTAGAAGTTGCTCAGAGAAGAGGAGGAACGAAGATCGTCGGTGGGGGAACCCAGAAAAGGAGGATCAGGGCTGCTCTGTGCAAAGCTATTGCACAGAGCAAGTAAGTATGACGTGTTTGTTATAAAAAACAAAAAGATAACATTTGCAATCACTTTAAGCCCAACTCCAGTTTTAATTAGAGTTTTTGTAGCAACAATTTAAAAACCCAGTGGTGATTAAATACCACCACAAGAAAGTTCTGTTTGTGTGAAAAAAATTATAACATTTCATTTTGTACAGCGTTGCATGACCGCACAACAGTCAGTTTAAGTAGCACTGTGCAGAATAGCAAAAATACCCTGGTCATGAAGGGGGTCAAGTGGTTAATAAATATAGGATTGCACACTAGAGCCCAAGAGAAATGTCACAGGTAAACAACAAACGTGATAAACTATATGCGGGAAGCGTGACCGTTCAAGGGTAGATAGGGTTGATAAGGGGGTTGCTAATATCCTGAAGGTAGGCTTTAAAAGCTCTCTGCCTGGATTTATGCTTTAACTGCAAATATATCTTAAATTTTCCTGATTGACTACGTGGGTTCTTTTCAGAAAACTCTTTATCCTTGTTCTCATTCTTGTGCTAAAGTGTATGTACCGGCACAGTGTGACAAAGTTCAAATAGCAAAAATAACTTCAACAAACTTCATGCAATTATTTTGTTCTCCAGAAACTCAGGAAAGCATTACCATAATGGCAGCAGCAAAATCCAACAAAAATGTTCATTCCATCAGAGTTGTTCTGCTGCTGAATCATAACGATCCCTCTCTGTTTAGGCTCCAACATTTTTGTATTAAAGCAGTGGTTCTCAACCTTCCTAATGCTGTGACCCTTAATACAGTCCCTCATGTTGTGGTGACCCCCAACCATAAAATTATTTACCCAGTAATTATAATTCATGAAGTGTCGTTTTACCTCCAATACTGCTGCTTTCAGCACAGTAGCTGCTTTTAACAGAGTAGCTGCTTTCAACACAGCAGCTGCTTTCTACACAGTAGCTGCTCTTTACACATCGGAAATATGTGTTTTCTGATGGTCTGAGGGGACCCCTGTGAAAGGGTCGCTTGACCCCCAAGGTTGAGAACCACTGTATTAAAGGATACAGGGCTGCCATCGAGGCTCAGAACCTTAAACTGCAACATTACCTTTAGAGTGAAATGGATAAATACACATTTATAGCCCATACGGAAGAATGATATATTTGAAATATATTTTAAAAATATTCTTCCCAAATATATTCCCATATATTTGAAATGCTACAATTTTGGCCATATTCAAAAACATATTTCAATAAATATATATCTATATATATATAGATATATCTATATATATATATATAGATAGATATATATATATATAGATATATATCTATATATATATATATATGTATATATATATATCTATATATATATATCTATATATATCATGTTGAAATGCATTTCTATTACAAAATATATGACAAATATATTTTAAAAAATATATTTTTTAAAAAATATATATTTTTTAAATATATTCTTCAGATTTTTTTTTTACATATAAAAAAGTCATTTTAACATATTTTTACATATATTTGTAAATGCATTCCAAAAATGTAGATTTTGTATTTTTAAAGACATACAGTATAATTGAAATGTATTTTTAAAACTATTTTTCATATATTTTGTAATAAAAACGCATTTCAACATGTATGTATGTATGTATATGTGTGTGTGTGTGTGTGTGTGTGTATATATATATATACACACACACATATATATATATATATATATATATATATATACAGTCAGGTCCATAAATATTGGGACATCGACACAATTCTAACATTTTTGGCTCTATACACCACCACAATGGATTTGAAATAAAACGAACAAGATGTGCTTTAACTGCAGACTGTCAGCTTTAATTTGAGGGTATTTACATCAAATCAGGTGAACGGTGTAGGAATTACAACAGTTTGCATATGTGCCTCCCACTTGTTAAGGAACCAAAAGTAATGGGACAATTGGCTTCTCAGCTGTTCCATGGCCAAGTGTGTGTTATTCCCTCATTATTCCAATTACAATGAGCAGATAAAAGGTTCAGAGTTTATTTCAAGTGTGCTATTTGCATTTGGAATCTGTTGCTGTCAACTCTCAAGATGAGATCCAAAGAGCTGTCACTATCAGTGAAGCAAGCCATCATTAGGCTGAAAAAAATAAACAAACCCATCAGAGAGATAGCAAAAACATTAGGCGTGGAACATTCTTAAAAAGAAAGAACGCACCGGTGAGCTCAGCAACATCAAAAGACCCGGAAGACCACGGAAAACAACTGTGGTGGATGACCAAAGAATTCTTTCCCTGGTGAAGAAAACACCCTTCACAACAGTTGGCCAGATCAAGAACACTCTCCAGGAGGTAGGTGTATGTGTGTCAAAGTCAACAATCAAGAGAAGACTTCACCATAGTGAATACAGAGGGTTCACCACACGATGTAAACCATTGGTGAGCCTCAAAAACAGGAAGGCCAGATTAGAGTTTGCCAAACGACATCTAAAAAAGCCTTCACAGTTCTGGAACAATATCCTATGGACAGATGAGATCAAGATCAACTTGTACCAGAGTGATGGCAAGAGAAGAGTATGGAGAAAGAAAGGAACTGCTCATGATCCTAAGCATACCACATCATCAGTGAAGCATGGTGGTGGTAGTGTCATGGCGTGGGCATGTATGGCTGCCAGTGGAACTGGTTTTCTTGTATTTATTGATGATGTGACTGCTGACAAAAGCAGCAGGATAAATTCTGAAGTGTTTCGGGCAATATTATCTGCTCATATTCAGCCAAATGCTTCAGAACTCATTGGACGCCGCTTCACAGTGCAGAAGGACAATGACCCAAAGCATACTGCAAAAGCAACCAAAGAGTTTTTTAAGGAAAAGAAGTGGAATGTTATGCAATGGCCAAGTTAATCACCTGACCTGAATCCGATTGAGCATGCATTTCACTTGCTGAAGACAAAACTGAAGGGAAAATGCCCCAAGAACAAGCAGGAACTGAAGACAGTTGCAGTAGAGGCCTGGCAGAGCATCATCAGGGATGAAACCCAGTGTCTGGTGATGTCTATGCGTTCCAGACTTCAGGCTGTAATTGACTGCAAAGGATTTGCAACCAAGTATTAAAAAGTGAAAGTTTGAATTATGATTATTATTCTGTCCCATTACTTTTGGTCCCTTATCAAGTGGGAGGCACATATGCAAACTGTTGTAATTCCTACACCGTTCACCTGATTTGGATGTAAATACCCTCAAATTAAAGCTGACAGTCTGCAGTTAAAGCACAGCTTGTTTGTTTCATTTCAAATCCATTGTGGTGGTGTATAGAACCAAAAATGTTAGAATCGTGTCGATGTCCCAATATTTATGGACCTGACTGTATATATATTTAATATGGCCACAATTGTAGCATTTCAAATATATGGCAATATATTTGGGAAGAATATTTTTAAAAATATGTTTCAAATATATTTTTGTTCCATATGGGAGTATATGTTAAAGTATAACCAAGGCTCCATGCACACTGGGCGTTTTGATAACGCTGGTAACGTTAGCTGTTTAAAGTGTTGTTAAAAAACTGCATTTTTCAGCTTTGTTTAGCGTTTTTGTATTAGCATTTAGTGATGATTTCCTGCATTTTTCCGTATTTGTTGTTATAGCGTTTTTTTTTCCACAAAATAAAAATTATTTGGATCAAAAAAAGTCCAAAAACATCAATTTGCAGCATTTTACCATGCTTTACTGCGTTTTTCAGCGTTAGAGCATTTTTATAGCTAAAAAACTCCTTTAGAAACCCACTAGTCCTGGGTTTATTTTACAGTCAAAAAACATCCCTGGAAAAAAAATGTTGATTACAGTCTATGTGTACATGGACACATAGGATAACATGCTGGGGGGTTTACTGGCTGTAGTAAAAAAAATGTCAAAAGCCAAAACAGCCGCTGTAAAAACGTCCAATGTGCATGAGGACTAAAGGCAAAACTTTTTTTTCATTTTGGTTAGAGTGTAGAGGGACTAGAACACCTGTCAAGTTTTATTGCTGTCTGTGGAACCGTTAAGGAGATTTACCCTCTATATTTGTCCTGTTTACCATTATCGTTGAAAGTAAAAGAAAATCCCTAATTTTGGGTTGTCCCCAGAGAAGTAATAGAGGGCAAATCTTCCAATGGGGACACTAGTTCTGGTGACCTAGGGGTCCCCACGGAATTCCCTTAATTTGCAGGGATTTCCTCTCACTTCCAGTTTGGCTATGGGACAGAAAGTAAAGGAAAATCTTCACAATAGGACACAGATGGTGAAAACAAATCAGACTGGGGCTATAACCCTCCCTTACTTTATCCAAAAAATAAAACACATTTTGCCTATAGTTCTACTTATACTTGCCTACTACCTAGTGCATCAAGGTGGGTTATACCGCATTTTTTTTTTCAGGACAAATTAGGGTTTCATTTGGTGGTAAATGGTATTTGAAATCTCCTGATTTTTTTTATATTATTATTATCAAAGGAAAATAGTACAAATAAAATAGTTTTTTTCATTTAGCTGTTTATTTTTTGCTATTACCATAACCTACCACCAAAGAACAACCTAAAATAAATTCTCCAGCTCCTGACAATCACAGTGATGCCACATATGTGTATGTTATTTGATGTTTGTACCTGTAGTAAGGCCCAGAAACTATGGTGCGTATTTTGCGTTTTTTTTTATCCTATCTAATTACACTGTAACTAATTAAAAAAAAATGCTTTGTTTTATTCCTACCTAAAATACACTGACCTTGACCTGTGACTCTGACCTTGACCCTGACCTCGACCCCCAAATCTAACCCTGGCACTGGCCTAGCTCAAACCCCAATCTATCTATTTTTTTTTTAATTTTTTATTTTTATTTACTTGTCTCCTGAGGATTCACCTCCCTTCCTGACCAGGCCATTTTTTGCATTACGGCGCTGCATTATTTTAACTGACAATTGCGTGGTCATGCAACGCTGAACCCAAATTAAATTTATGTCCTTTTTTTCCACAAATTGAGCTTTCTTTTGGTGGTATTTGTTCGCCTGTTCCTTTTTTTTATTGCTTGCCCTATAAAAAAAGGCTGATAATTTTGAGAAAAAAAATATATTTTTGACTTTTTGCTATTAAACATGTCCAGTAAAAAAATTTAAAAATTTCTTTATTAATTTAGGGCAAAATGTATTCTGCTACATATCTTTGCTAAAAAAGAATCCCAATACGTGTAAATTAATTGGTTTATGTGAAAGTTATAGTGTCTACAAATGACGGTATATACTGTATACTGGAATTTTTTTAATTGTTTTAAATTTTTACTAGTAATGCCGACGATCAGTGACTTTCATTGCGGGACTGCAGCAGCATTCTGACACTGGGGAGAACTGACTTAGTGTCACTGACATCCCCAGTGACACTAATACAGTGATTAGTGCTAAAAAAAAAGCATTGACACTGTACTAATGGCACTGGGAAGGAAGGGGTTAACATGAGGGGCGATCAAAGGGTTAACTGTGTGCTTGGTGTGTTTTACTAGGGGGCCGTGTGTTTTGTGCTTCACTGTAATAACACTGCTTTGGATGGCTGTGCACGAGCTGACAGGGAAAAGAACTGTTTGTCGGAGATGCTCAGCAATCACCGGGCACTGGCGAGTAATCACCGTCTGGGACCCGGCGATTGACAGCCACGGCCACGAATGGCACGCGCGCCCTTACCCGGAAATAAAACTGCTATAGGGCGGTCATGAAGAGGTTAATTACACACACTTTTGTTTGTTTACATATTTTTCTTTCTCTCCCTTCAGAGGAGAAACACACATAGGTGTTGGCTGTACAATGACTGATTACTGTGACAGCCAACAGTGATTAGATGATTGGAAACCAGGGCCCCTGGATCCTGATCATTAGTGCGAGACCAAGAACTCTCAGTGAGAGCCTGGTCTGTACCCTGGGAGTGCGATGTGCAGCGTGCTGTGTAAAATTGCAGTGTATTTTTTTGGGCCATTTATTGAGTTGTCAAATGACTGCTATTTAGCCTCTGTGCTTGTAGGACCAAGGCGGTGGGTGGGACTAAGCCAGGCATCATGTGTGATTGGATGACAGCAAGGCATCCTGAAGGAGCCACCATCAAAGAATACCTGAAGGTGGGCTTGCCTGTCTGTGACATGGTCAGCTGTGCATTGGACAGGGAGAGGACACCATGCATAGGCACAGTTTTCATGTCCACAAACGAAAATGTACATTTAGGTTGAATTCCCCTGGAGGTAGACCACCAGTGTGCCAAAGCTCACAGTGTCTCCTGGAACTTTAAACAGCATAAGGAGTATAAGGTGCAGAGCCAGCAACTCGTTCTCCAGATAAAAGTACATTATTCATAAAGGGTACAATGTGCAAATTATAGCAGCTGACGCGTTTTGGACAAAAAACATTATTCATGGCCATCACAGTTTTCATGTGAGTTGGTATGGGAGTGCTTAGGGACAGCAACGCTGAGAGAGACCTTCCTATGGACAAGGCTGCTGCTCAACCAAGGAAGAGGACTTGAACAAAGAACTTGGCACTAGCACCAGGTATTTTATTGGCAATGACAAGCAGTAGAGAAAAAAAACTGTTAACACAAAAACCTCCTTTATATGAGTGACCCATTTTAAGTTATTTCTGTTTTGGTTTACAAGCACTTTCATGATTTTTCCATTAGGGCCCCATCACACATAGTTATGCTCCTGCTCCTGCATCCAGCAGTCATGTGAATGAAGCCCTTCTGCTTTCTGAAAGCAGTCATTTATTCATTCATTATATTCATTCAGTTGGTACAGGATTGCAAAATTTACATCACAATAGTAGACACAGCATTTTAGCTTCTTTTTATTTAGCTATTACCATATTGTGGTGACCTGTCGCCTCCTGATGAAAGTCTGCAACTAACACAAGGGTGCCAGTTCATACACAGCCATTATTCCTGTCTCCATTCACAGCTGTGCCAGGCAGAGTTACAATAGGCAGGATTTCGGACATGATTAAATGCAGACACAGTCTATAGAGCATTGTCTGGTCAAATTGTTAGAGCTGCGAATCAAGGCAGGTACCATTCTCCTTGAAGCTATATATATATTTCAACTTCAAATGATTCAGTTCCAGCATGAATTCTGCCTGCTGGTTTTCCACGGAAAAAAGGTGAGAAGGTTGAGGAATAAAAGAGAGATTTTATAGTTATCTATAGCATCCCGAGATTCAGTTTCTTTGATAACAAAATCTTTGGAACAAAAGTATATTTGTGTTTCTTTTATGACAGGGGAGGGGGTCAATGTGAAAGTAGGAGTAGTTGACTGTATTTGTGTTGTTTTAATGGACACCTGAACATTTTTTTTTCTTGATCCGCACCAATATATTGTCCACTCTGTCATGCTGATTGGTTGCCAGTGACCCAGCACTGTGTTGGTTGAAGCGCTGGAAGGGGGGGGGGGGTTGTTGAGGTCACAAGTACCCAACATCATGAAGGTATCAGAAGTTCCATCAACAGAGCCAGGCAGTAAGAGTGGACTTGTTGCTATCTGCTGTGAAAGTTCACTTTTTTGCTTTAATAAGATATAAATCTGAAAGGATATATTTTCAGTTTTGTTATCTTTCGTTAAATTTTAGCTAGCCATACTCATTAGATGTATATTTGAAGGAGAAGTAGCACCATGCTGAAAGAGTTCAAAGTACCTGACTTGTGTGAAAAAAAAGGTTTGGACTATTATGCTTTTGCTGTGGTGCTTCTTCTGCAAATATACTACATTCATCGATCCTCCTAGAGGTCCTCATGTGAGCTGCCTCTCTAGTATGTGAGCTGCCTGTCTAGGGCTTCTGCATTCCAGTACAGGAGTGTATAGACATTCACTTCAATGGCTGGCAGAACGTCCTACATACTTAGGCAACTTGGGCACAGAGGAACACTGGTAATTGTATGCTAGGCATATTTTATTCCGTTGTTGTGCTTGAGGCCTTAGTGTTTTGCCAGCATTCAGCTTTTTCACCCATCTGGCTACCAGGTAAGATTTGGACCTGGGACTGCAGGCTTTATCTTCCCCAAAGCTCTACAGGCTCCTGGACCCAGAACTTGATGGGATTCTGAGAAAACAAAAAGTTTGTCTTCTCTGCATCATCCTTATACCCTGGAGCCCTTCACCATGTGTAGGTGAAAAATCTATGTGACAAATATACATCATTCACAATCCCACAATCCTGCCTTACAGTGCTTCACTATATACAGTTGCAAGAAAAAGTATGTGAACCCCTTGGGATTACGGGGAGTTTTGCATGAATTGGGCATAAAATGTGCTCTGAACGTCATCTAAGTCACAACAATAGAAGAACACAGTCTGCTGAACATAATACTACACAAACATTAGATGTTGCCATGGTTTAATTGCACATAACATGTAAACATTCACAGTGCAGGGAGGAAAAAGTATGTGAACCTTTGGACTTAATAACTGGTTGACCCTCCTTTGGCAGCAATAACCTCAACCAAACGTTTCCTGTAGTTGCAGATCAGACCTGCACAACGATCTGGAGTAAATTTGGACCACTCCTCTTCACAAAACTGTTTCAGTGTAGCAATATTCTTGGGATGTCTGGTGTGAATCGCTCTCTTAAGGTCATGCCACAGCATTTCAATGGGTTGAGGTCAGGACTCTGACTGGGCCACTCCAGAAGGCATATTCTGTGCTGTTGCAGCCATTGTTTTGTTGAATTACTTGTATGCGTTGGGTCATTGTCCTGTTGCATCACCCATCCTCTGTGGAGCTTCAGTTGGCGGACAGATGGTCGTACGTTTTCCTGCAAAATGTCTTGATAAACTCTGGAATTCATTTTCCCATCAATGACAACAATCCGTCCAGGCCCTGAGGCAGCAAAGCAGCCCCAAACCATGATGCTCCCTCCGCCATGTTTTACAGTGGGGATGAGGTTTTGATGTCGGTGTGCTGTGCCTTTTTTTCTCCACACATAGTGTTGTGTGTTCTTCACAAACAACTCAATCTTGGTTTCATCTGTCCACAGTATATTTTGCCAGTAGTGCTGTGGAACATCCAGGTGCTCTTTTGCAAACTTCAAACGTGCTGCAATATTCTTTTTGGACAGCAATGGCTTCCTCCGTGGTGTCCTGCCATGTACTCCATTCTTGTTTAATGTTTTCCTTATTGTAGATGTGTCAACAAAAATGTTAGCATGTGCCAGAGATTTCTGTAGGTCTTTAGCTGACACTCTGGGATTCTTCTTTACCTCATGCAGCATTCTGCGCTGTGCTCTTGCAGTCATTTTTACAGGACGACCACGCCTAGGGAGAGTAGCAACAGTGCTAAACTTTCTCCATTTGTAGACAGTCTGTCTCACCGTGGACACATGAACATCAAGGCTTTTGGAGATACTTTTGTAACCCTTTTCAGCTTAATGCAAGTCAACAATTCTTGATCGTAGGTCTCCGGAGAGCTCTTTTTTGCGAGGCATGGTTCACATCAGACAGTGCTTCTTAAAACCAGTAAACCCAAAACAGGTGTGTGTTTTTTAAGGGCAGGACAGCTGTCAGCAACACATCCAATATCATCACACTGATTGGAGTCAAGGTTGGCTCACTCCTGGCTCCAATTAGCTCTGGGAGAAGTCATTAAGCTAGGGCCTCGCATACTTTTTCCTCCCTGCACTGTGAATGTTTACATGTTTTGTGCAATTAAACCATGGCAACATCTAATGTTTGTGTAGTATTATGTTCAGCAAACTGTGTTCTTCTATTGTTGTGACTTAGATGACGTTCATAGCACATTTTATGCCCAATTCATGCAAAACTCCACGTAATCCCAAGGGGTTCACATACTTTTTCTTGCAACTGTATATACAGTATGTGTGTATGTATTCCCCAGCACTAAGCATAGAGAATTTTTGAGGTTGTTCCTTTATTAACAGAAGGAACTTCATTGCCACTCTATTGTTCCTCACAGACTTTCCTTTAAATTCTTTGTTATATCTCAGATTTCATTTTTAAGACTTTTGGTTGATCTCCTCTTAGCTTGTTTTACAGCCAGACTTAAAACAAAACAATGCTATGGCGCTTTCTGCATCTTGAAAATCACTTTAGTGGTACCTGGTCTTTCTGTAATGAGCATCAGCTGTGTGTTACTCTCTGGTTAACCAAGGCATTAGATGTGTAGTTGAAAATTCATTATATATTAGGGCTGTTTTTTCCCAGTATGGACAAAGTTCACTTTAATGTATATTAAAAGACCATCTTTTTTTGTTTTGTATAGAGTGGAGAAATTTTAAAAATCTGTCACTTCATTCAGACTGTCTTGTAGGCAAGTGAGAGGATAGATCTTCTCTTGGAGCAGATGCCCCTATTACAAAAGTTATTCTCTATTCCTGTTCTGGTAAGAGCTCCACATTTAGGATTTTCCCCACTTTTCCTGGACTAGGCAACTAGGATTTAGAGGTCAGCAATGGCAGCCATATACTATATGGCCAAATGTTTGTGGCCATCTAACCATCGCATCTCTAAATTGCCAAAAGTATGTGGTCACCCCTCTAAATATAGAGTGTTTCCAGTGAAGGGTACTGTAAATGCTGCATACTGTTTTATCACGATTATGTGATCATTTACATATTTACTATAGTGTTGTATTCGAGATGTGCAAAGAGAGATCACACAAAAACTTGTAGGTTTCACATTTAATTAGGTAATGACAGATACAGATAACAAATGTAATAATATTAGAAAATATAATAAGAATACTTAAATAAAGATGCCTTTTCACCACAGAGTCCCACCTGCTTTTGCGGTGTGGCACAAATAATCAAAATCAAGCACATGTATTTAGGCATCCTTGATATTAGACTGACTATTCCAGGTTTTTAGCTGTGTTATATACAGGACTTGCATGTAAGGAAATGGCCAACCCCCCTGAAAGCAACATGCTCTTTTAAGGATTTGGTCAGTTTGTAATCACATTCCTTTGATATGAAGTGAGCTAAGGTAAACAGGATATTGTGAAACTATTTTAATAAGGAAATATGACATTTCCCCATCACATACAATCAGGGGTGGACTGACAACTCATGGGGCCCCCGGGCAATAGGGGATCATGGGGCCCCTGTGTCCTTTCATCGTGCATTACCGTGGTATAACACGTAATTTATTAAATAGAAAGGATGTATACTCACAAACCAACGTGATAATGGGCAGTATAGGTGATCCACAAAAACAGTCACAATGCAACTGTGTCTAATGATGCGGATAACTGACGCATTTCGGGAGTTAAACCCCCTTCCTCAGAGCTCTTATTATACCACGGTAATGCACGATGAGAGTGCGCCCTTGTTTGTTTTTATTCATCAGTGGTCAGATTTCCCGATCTCAAAAGGGCAGCACCTCTTCGGTTGGCATTTGACAATTCCTTGGTTTGCATGAAGATTGGAGCGCTGGTTTCGTTTGTTTTTCCCTGTGTCCTTGTCCAAACTCAAAAAAGCCTATGAAAAAGCTACCAGGGGTATCTCATGGGGCCCCCTACTGCCGCCGGGCCCTTGGGCAGTGCCTGAATTTCCAAATGGTCAGTCCGCCCCTGCATACGATGTTATTTTAGGCAAATATGCACAAACCCAGCTCCTGAAAGACAGAGTTTGATAAGTTTGGTGTGAAGGAACTTGAATAGGCTATATGCATCCTGGCCTCAACCCTACTGAGCATCTTTGGGTTAATTGGAACACAGTTTGTGAGCTTCTCCGCCAACATGAGTGGATGGGCATAAATTCCCCCAGACACACTGCACAGTTTTCTCGTGGAGAGCTTTCCCAGATGAGCAGAGGCTGTTTAAGCTGCAAAGGGTGCACTCCACTTTAATGCCTATGGTTTTAGAATCGGATGTCCAAAAGTTTCCTATAGCTGCACTGGTCAGGTGTACACAAGCCTCTTGACATTATAGTGCAGCCTTTCTTTATCAGGGTTTCCCTAGGATTCCTCCAGAGGTTTCTAGGGGTTCCTTGAGCAATGAGAAATTTCTGCCTCTCAGATAAGTTCCTATTGATCTTTTTAGCTATCTGTAGGGGGTAATTCTTCCCAGTGACCAGAAGTGTAAGAAGCATTTCTCCCCCATAGTAAGGGGTTCCCTGAGACCAGAAAGTTATTTCAGGTGTTTTTCTTTCTTGAAAAAGTTGAGTAAGGCTGTTATAGTGTAACTTGTCAAGTGACAGGTGCACACTAAAGTAAGGCATAAAAGAAAAAAAGGCTAAAAATGTAAAACTAATACAGTCACCACATCTAAGGACTAATAAGCTCAATAGAGAGAAAACAGGTGGCGCACACACCTAGTGCATTATCCAAGGTTTATTGTAGGAAAGAATAATAAAAACATACTCACAGATGAAGCATGTATCTAAAAAGCATAGAAAAATGACAATGGCCACAACGGCAGGCAAGGTGCCTCCGGCATCAACAGCAAGGCTCCTACTTTCCATTCATCATACATCTGCATCAGAGGCTGGTCAGCAGCTCTGAGGAAAGGGATTCGTCCCCGAAACGCGTCATCTATTTGACCGCACTGACAATGAGAACACCTTGCCTGCCGTTGTGGCCATTGTCATTTTTCTATGCTTTTTAGATACATGCTTCATCTGTGAGTATGTTTTTATTATTCTTTCACTCCTACAACAACCTGTTTTCTCTCTATCCAGTGGCTGATTTCCCCGTCTGAGGAGGGCTGCACCCCTGAAGCATTTCCTTTGGTTGTCGCTGTCCTGTTACCCTTGGCTTCCCTTTTGGCTGTGCATATCCTGAGGCGCTGGAGAGTACATACGATATCCTGATAAGCTCAATATATTGCACTTTTGTGTTTAGATACGCTTTGATAAATTGGCCTCTTAAATGTCAAAATGCTGTATAAAATAAAAAACTGGAAAGGCTGCAAATTCATGTCCAAGCGCTGTACATGTTTGTTGGGGGTTGGCAGTTCATTGGATGAAATAGACCAGCCAACCCAATCCAGACATGTCATTGACATAAATGATTCTAAGCTGCGGAGTTTAATTTCTGAAATCATGTAATATTAATAAAGCTTGTATTTCTCTCCTGATCACTGTCCATTCATCTCTTGTTAAATTGAGCAGCTTCCGCGGCTTTTCCAAAGAGACCTGAATCTGTCAATATAAATTTTATGGTAAGTGACCCATAATTTACTGATGCAACAAACTGCTGGCTTATGTCTCTCTCCTAATATCATCCGCTGAGTATGAAGATTTTCATTGAAAGGTTTCATTTATTATTTTCCAGCCTTTTGCCAAGAATTTACAGTAAGCTTCACAAAAGTTCCAAAGATTTCTAGAAAAAAAAAATATCATGGTGTAATTATTTTAAATGAATCACTAACTGTATGTTTGGCTCCGAGACCACAAACAGTTGTCTTTTTTTTGGCATTGTATTAGTGTGTAACTCCATTTTCGTGGGAAAAAAAATTTGCAAATAAATAAAAAATAATATAGCATATATATACTGTAGTTGCGACCCAAGTCATATTGTATTTGAATGTTATTAAAAAATTATTTTCCTTTTCTATCTGCAACTTTGTTATTTTCTGTAAAATGCAAGGCAGTATACCAACCTGAAGACGTTATGGACAAAGATGGTATACAGAACCCCTAATAAAATGTAATTTCCTGCTTAAATGATTTACTTGCTGATTTTCCCAGAAGTCTACACTAAGATACTAGTCAGATTTTAGGCATCCCCTCCCAAAGGGAAATCACGTCTAAAGGGACGCAGACCCTGCAATTTTCCTTGTTAGGGCCTTGCAGGAGCAGTAGCTGATTAATAATTATACAATTACTCCCATATGCTCTAAATTTATTCTGCAGCTATTTCTTTAGTATAACAAAAGGTAGGAATCTGAAACAAAATTTGTTAAAATCCCTGCAATGTACATGGATCACCCAGAAGTGGAATGTTTTTTCCTCAACAAAAGTGGAGTTATTCTTTAACTATTTTCATGCAATAGGTGTCTCAATATGACAGTCCAATAGGCACCAGAATTTGACTAGGCACAACTCATTTACTCTGTACCTCAATTAGTAATGGATGATTGGATGGAGTTTCAGGATAACTATTTACGTGTACTATCTTCTCTCCTCTAGGGACACAATTATTACAGTGATTTTTTTTTTTCTTCATATCTGTTATACACCAGTTATAACTGGATAGACAGTGCATGTATAAGAGGATACTGGTCAGAAGTGACACTGGGCTTCACAAATATTTGAAACCCCATGGTCTACCTTTTGGGTAAACTGGTGGAGTTGAAGGGACCCACCATTCTAAGAGTCTCCAGCACAGTCTCCTCTTTTATGACAAAAAGGCTACTCTCCTAATCTGGAGGACTCCTTTTCCCCTCAACTTGAGAAGATGGAAAACTTTGACCAAATTCTATCATTTTAAAAAACTTCCTATAAAAATAAAGGTTGTCATGACTTTTTGAAATGAGCTGGGAATCTAGGTTGGCACCAATCTCACTGATTTCTGCTGTAACCTAGAATGCTTACCTATTTTGTTAGGTTTCCTGTGCCTTTGCATGTCTTCTGTATGCCTTAAACTATTTCTCATGTAGCATTGTCTTTGCAAACCTGTCAATGCAACATATTTTTGTTTTGATGATCCTTCTGAGGAATAATGGGGCAGCAACAGTGGGATCTTTAATTGTAATAGTTTATTGTTGCTTATGTTGTTATATATGTAAAATTTTATTTAAAAAAAACCTTTAAAAAAAAGACCACGCTGCCAAGTGCCATCCAACTTATCTGGCCATACAGGCACCCTTTCTTTCTCCACAGTATAACTATCCACCTGTGATGAGGTGTGTGATTGGTACATATATATTCCAGTATAGTGGAGGGCATACGAGTTCAGAAAAATGCATTTTCTGTAAGGTCTCTTTCACATGGGACTATCTGCTAACTCGTAATCAACTGTCCACAGTTAGCAGGCCATTAGGAAGGGATATGCCACCTCCTGCACCAACATTTGATGAGGGATTTAACATGGAAATACTTCTTCACCATGCTGCAACCGGGTCCATTGGACACAGTTCTGGCATGGCCCTATTTATTCCTATGGGATGCCATGGCAGGTGGTATTGCTTGTTGTGACCTGGCAATTTTTTTTTGCTACGGCAAAGTGTATGGCGCTGTCCAGCAGTCAATACTTGGTTTTGACAGGCAGTTGAGGCAAATTAAAAACTCTCCTCAACCATCTTGTTTTGCCACATGGCAGTGCCCATGTGAACAGTAGTCCAAAATAAAAAGATTTCAAGACTAATAAAAGTTAAAATCAGTTAAAATAAAAAAACATTATATACAGTGGGGAACAAAAGTATTTAGTCAGCCACCAATTGTGCAAGTTCTCCCACTTAAAAAGATGAGAGAGGCCTGTAATTGGCATGATAGGTAGACCTCAACTATGAGAGACAAAATGAGAAAAAAAATCCAGACAATCACATTGGCTGATTTGGAAAGAATTTATTTGCAAATTATGGTGGAAAATAAGTATTTGGTCAATATGAAAAGTTTATCTCAATACTTTGTTATATATCCTTTGTTGGCAATGACAGAGGTCAAACCTTTCCTGTAAGTCTTCACAAGGTTGGCACACACTGTTGCTGGTATGTTGGCCCATTCCTCCATGCAGATCTCCTCTAGAGCAGTGATGTTTTGGGGCTGTCGCTGGGCAACACGGACTTTCAACTCTCTCCAAAGGTTTTCTATGGGGTTGAGATCTGGAGACTGGCTAAGCCACTCCAGGACCTTGAAATGCTTCTTACGAAGCCACTCCTTCATTGCCCGGGCAGTATGTTTGGGATCATTGTCATGTTGGAAGACTCAGCCATGTTTCATCTTCAATGCCCTTGCTGATGGAAGGAGGTTTGCACTCAAAATCTCACGATACATGGCCCCATTCATTCTGTCCTGTACATGGATCAGTCGTCCTGGTCCCTTTGCAGAGAAACAGCCCCAAAGCATGATGTTGCCACCCCCATGCTTCACAGTAGTTTTTGTGTTCTTTGGATGCAACTCAGCATTCTCTCTCCTCCAAACAAGACGAGTTGTGTTTCTACCAAACAGTTCTATTTTGGTTTCCTCTGACCATATGACATTCTCCCAATCCTCTTCTGGATCATCCAAATGCTCTCTAGCAAACTTCAGATGGGCCCAGACATGTACTGGCTTAAGCAGGGGGACACGTCTGGCACTGCAGGATCTGAGTCCCTGGCAGCGTAGTGTGTTACTGATGGTAGCCTTTGTTACGTTGGTCCCAGCTCTCTGCAGGTCATTCACTAGGTCCCCCCGTGTGGTCCTGGGATTTTTGGTCACCGTTCTTGTGATCATTTTCACCCCACGGGGTTAGATCTTGCGTGGAGCCCCAGATCGAGGGAGATTATCAGTGGTCTTGTATGTCTTCCATTTTCTAATTATTGCTCCCACAGTTGATTTGTTCACACCAAGCTGCTTGCCTATTGCAGATTCAGTCTTCCCAGCCTGGTGCAGGTCTACAATTTTGTTTCTGGTGTCCTTCAACAGCTCTTTGGTCTTCACCATAGTGGAGTTTGGAGTGTGACTGTTTGAGGTTGTGGACAGGTGTCTTTTATACTGATAACTAGTTCAAACAGGTGCCATTGATACAGGTAATGAGTGCAGGACAGAGGAGCCTCTTAAAGAAGAAGGTACAGGTCTGTGAGAGCCAGAAATCTTGCCTGTTTGTAGGTGACCAAATACTTATTTTCCACCATAATTTGCAAATAAATTCTTTCCAAATCAGCCAATGTGATTGTCTGGATTTTTTTTCTCATTTTGTCTCTCATAGTTGAGGTCTACCTATCATGCCAATTACAGGCCTCTCTCATCTTTTTAAGTGGGAGAACTTGCACAATTGGTGGCTGACTAAATACTTTTTTGCCCCACTGTATGGCAATGCATGACTATAAAGAACAGCAATTGGGTCATACAGTCCTCCATTTATTACAATGCTTTTAGCTGGGGTTGCAGCCTCTCTATATAGTAAAGCTGGCCATACATGGATCTAAATTTGCCTGGTTCAGCAGGGACTGGATGAGATTTGATCCATATATAGGCAGGCTGATTTTACCCAAGTTGATCTATTGATCGACTTGGGTACAAGTAGCCTGTCCGATTATTTTACATTCCTATACAGCCTATAGCCACTAGCAGTAACCATTGTGTTCTGCCTGCCGGGAAGGCGCCCTGCACCGCTCCCCCCCATCCCACTGGAAAAACACAATAGCGCTGCAGGAGGCATTCCCCATCAACATTGACTGTGTTGATGGGGGAATCGTGTGATTTTCTTTCCTTCCACCCATAGTGGAAGGAAAGAAAATTACATCATCTATGGGCTTCTTAACATTTCCTCTCTACCAGCTTCCTCTGAACCAAGAAAAACACACAGACTGTAATGTGTTAGCCTAAGATAATGACAGCAGTAAAGATTAAATATAAGGCCCGTATAAATAAATTCTTGTTGCATTTTTGATGCTCTTTCATGAAAATGTACCGTATTTTCCGGCGTATAAGACGACTTTTTGACCCTTGAAAATCTTCTCAAAAGTCGGGGGTCGTCTTATACGCCGGTATACGGCATGCTGACACTTTTTAGGGGGGCGGTGCGGTGCCGCCGCCACGCCCCCCCCTTCCAACGGAAGTGAAACTAAGTACAGGGGTGGGCAGGGGCTGCTGTTTCTTACCTGGCTCCGGTCCCACGACGATCCGGTCCAGGAAGCGCAGCTGCTCCTTTCTTCAGTTCGGCCATTGGATGTTCGTGCGGCTGCTCTGCTCCGCCTCCTCACCGGTGATTGGCCGCCAGAACTGTAGCTCAGGAAAGGCACACAGGCGGCCAATCACCGGGGAGGAGGCGGAGCCGAGCGGCCCCGCGAAAATCAAGTGAAGGTAAGTGTGCCGTGCACAGGTACTGCTGCAACCATATATGCTTGCTGCAGCAGCACCATACTGAACAGGGGTCAGCAAGTGTCAGTGGGAGGAATAGTGCCCCATCATTGGTGTCACTGATACCAATGATGGGGCATTATTCCTCCCACTGACACCGACGATGGGGCACTTCCCCTCCCCCCTACTGACACCAACGATGGGACACTATTCCCCCCCCCACTGACACCAATGATGGGGCACTATTCCACCCCCCACTGACACCAATGATTGGACACTATTCCTCCCACTGACACCAATGATGGGGCACGATTCCTCACACTGACACCAATGATGGGGCACTATTCCTCCCACTGACGCCAATGATGGGGTGCTATTCCTCCCACTGACACCAATGATGGGGTACTATTCCTCCCACTGACACCAATGATGGGACGCTATTCCTCCCACTGACACCAATGATGGGGTGCTATTCCTCCCACTGACGCCAATGATGGGGTGCTATTCCTCCCACTGACACCAATGATGGGGTGCTATTCCTCCCACTGACACCAATGATGGGACGCTATTCCTCCCACTGACACCAATGATGGGGTGCTATTCCTCCCACTGACACCAATGATGGGACACTATTCCTCCCACTGACACCAATGATGGGGTGCTATTCCTCCCACTGACACCAATGATGGGGTGCTATTCCTCCCACTGACACCAATGATGGGACACTATTCCTCCCACTGACACCAATGATGGGGTGCTATTCCTCCCACTGACACCAATGATGGGGTGCTATTCCTCCCACTGACACCAATGACTGGGCACTATTCCTCCCACTGATACTAATGATGGGGCACGATTCTTCCCACTGGTGTGCATTGGAAGAGGGGTAGTCTTATACGGCGAGTATAGCCCAAACACTACATTTTAACAGGAAAAGTAGGGGGTCGTCTTATACGCCCAGTCGTCTTATACGCCGGAAAATACGGTATGTTATATGGTGTTCAATGGTAATGCATCTAAAATACATGTATAAAGCAACACATCTAAATCACATCACACAGAGGTGAACCAACCCTAAAGCACAGCCAGCTTTCCCAAACGAATGTCAAGAAGTAACAACCTCTCAGTAGGTTGGCTGCCTCCACTGATGTGCACATGCAGAACTTTAAGTCTGCCTTCAGATCTTTGCAATCCATTGCCCATTAACATGTGTTGTGTTAAGGCAGCTCATTATTTTTAACAAGACTGTCAACACATGGTAAGGGCCTAAAAAATGTACTTGACCTTTTTTTAAACTCATTGCACCCCAATACCCAGCATATGGCACTATGATGGTCTGCAGTGTGGATGCTTTACCAGCTACTGTTATATGTTGCAGTGCATTACAAACACATGAAATGCTATGTACTAACTCGCAGGGGCGAACTGACCATTTGGAAACTCGGGCACTGCCCAAGGGCCTGGGGTCAGTAGGGGGCCCCATGAGATGCCCCTGGTACCTTTTTCAAAGGCTTTTTTGAGTTTGGGCAAGGACACAGGGGCCCCATGATCCCCTATTGCCCAGGGGCCCCATGAGTTGTCAGTCCGCCCCTGCTAACTCGTGTTGCAGTAACATGCTGTAAAACGCATAGGCCAGAAGAAGGTCTCATTTTTTACTGAAACTTACAATATTTACAGATACCTTTGTGAGCTTCTGGAAAAATGGGGGGCATGATAGACAGAATGTGGATGACAGCAGATTGTTTTATTAATAACTAGAGGAGATGTATAAAATCCCACACAGTCCAAGTTGTTTGCTCTGCTGGCAGAACCAATACATTAAAACCAAAGGCCAGCTAGATGTTATTATAGAACAATGTAAAATTGCAAGGTCTGGTGTGCCTTCTGTAATCTTCCCTCCAGCTGCTCTACAAGTGCTACCTCGCTTTAAGCCTTATCTTCAAATATTTGCTTTTATATATTACAAATGTATGAAAATGTTTAGAAATTTTATGAACTTTATTACCCCAGGGAAAAGTGCATTGGGTACGCTGCTGGGCCTGCTATGCCGTCATTGGTATGCAGTGTGAAGATGTTAGAGGAATGATAAGTGTTGTTGGATAAGACTCAGTAAGTGAGAAATAAGTTGATATGGTTGAGTGATTTCAGATTAGGAATATCTAATGCTAATTTAAATCAGGAAATTTATGTGGGTATGTGAAATCATTACTTCATGCAATTGAAAAGATGAACCTTTGCATGTAAAGTGGACTTTTAAAACTTTTGTCTTGCACAGCTAAAGATCTCATCTATTGCTCCAGGCTGCCACTGTGGAATCAGTGCAAATTCCAGGGCAGAGCATAAGTACAGAGATGTGTCTTTCCAACCCAATAAAGCCTTAGCTCTAGTAGGAATCCTTTTAAACGTATCCCCTATGATTTTCTTTCATTTTTATTGCTCACTTGGTGTTCTGTTTGGCCACTAGGAACAAAGATAAAAACTCGGAACTTTTGTGCATGCAGGAAAACACGAGGAGAGGCGTTAAGGTGGATCATTTTCCACGTGGATCAGGGAGTCTTAGTGTCTAGACATATGTGATTTGTTATGTTACAAATGTTTGTTATTCAGAGATTCGGATGTATTCGAATCACAATAGTAACAAATTTCAACAAATCCAAAATAAATTATAACAAAATTAATTACCCAAATTTGAGTTTGAAAATTAACTGAAATTCGAAATGGAAACATATTGCAATAAATACAGTAAGGTATAAAGGTGAAATAAGATGATTCCTATTTAGGCTGTGGAATAGAATAGAATGTACAATAAAAGAATTGAATAGAATAAAAAAAAATAGGATAGATTAGAATAAAATAGAATGAATATAGCTGTCTTCCAAAATTTTAATTGCAAATTTCGAATCAATTAGAAAACAATAAATATATGAAACGAATCCAAATATACTTAACAAATTCCGAAAATGAATAATTCTAACATAATGAATATGACAAAATGAAATAATTAACTTAACAAACAGACAAGCATAGATCTATACTCAGAAAAAAACGTTAACAACCCCCCCGCAACAAAAAAACACAAAAAAACCATACACATACTCAAAAAAACCCCCAAAAATGGCAGACTTGAAGGACTACTCTGTCTTTTTCTGTCGTCACTTTTCTATGTTTCTATTAATCCAAGACAAATTGAATGTTTCCCATTGTGTACATCTCTATTAGTGACTGTAGTAAAACACAGATAACCACTAGAAACTCTAAGTACATTATAAGACCGAAAGCTTGGGCATGAATAGGGAGTTGCCCTCTACTTCCTTTGTGGCTATAACAGCCTCCGTTATTCTAGGAGACCTCTACACACAATTTTGGAGTGTGTCTTTGTGAATCCGCCTATTCAGCCAATAGAACATTTGTGAAATAAGGTACTGATTTCGAAACTCAATACTTGGCTTCCGATCCATCCAGTTCATCCTAACAATGTTTAGAAGGGTTAAGGTCAGGGCTCTGTTCAGTCCAAGTTCCTCTGCACAAAGCTCATTAACAATGTCTTTATGGAGCTGGTTTTGTGCACAGGGACACAGTCATGATAAAACAAAAAAACAGCCTTCACCAAACTGTTACCACATGTCTGGAAACCCACTTGATTAAAATGTCTTTGTATTCTGCAGCATTATCCATACTCTTCAATGGAAACAACTGACCTGAATCATTTGTATCCACATACTTTTGGCCATATAGATAGGTGTGCCCATGTGTCCATGAACTTTTAGCTTATGGTGTATGAGATAAAAAAAAATTCACGGAGGAATCTCTTTAAAGGAGAAATCTCAAAACCTTCCTGCAGGGCCATTTACATCTCTAAATATAATATTTTAATAGTCTTGTATCTATTTCCGATACTGGGTGGGTGGCTAATATACAAATTAACACTCATTGGTTCGTTTGATGTCAGTAGGAGTTGTGTGGTGTCTGTACCCAAGACTATTGGTGAAAGCACGATGACATGACATGGTGATTAGGAGTAGTGCCCCTATACAGCTCCCTTTTTTCTAAAATTACATTAGGGCTGTGTTGTGTGACTAGTTTAGATATAAACAGAACTTGGAAAAGTTTTTCCAGTTGCCTATCTTGCTACCTTAACTGTCCTGCCTGTCCCTCTTGGCACACTACTAGGACATTGTGAAAATGTACCAGCTAGGTATATCTTTGAGCTGTCTCCTTTCAATTTTTAAAAGTAGGAAAATGAGCTGCTTGTATTAGTAGTTTAATCTGCTGAACATGGTGATTATATCTCATTACACAAGAAGAAAACAATTCTTCAGCATAATTGCTAATATCTCATTTGGGATATATTCAGAGTACTCTCATGTGCTTCTTTTGTAAAGAAAGGAAACTCTTTCTAAACAAACTCCGGTAAACAAGACTGAGACAATGACAATGGCTGGGCCTTTATATTCTGGGTTATTTGCACCACAAGTGATTAAACAACTGGTAATGTGTATAATTCTCGCCATTTTCAACTGCCTGTGCAATTATATGTAATGAATGCAGCAGTGTCAGCATAGTTTATTTATGGAGATGTAGAGAAGATGTCTTTTTGGAAGTGTGGATTCTGGTGACATGATTTTTCAAGATTGTCAGTTCAGTTGTTGAGTTTCTATAATGTTTATATCTTCCTCACTCTCCTTTATCTAGTCTTCTTCTCTTTCTCTCTTCCCCTTCTCTGTTTCTCACTGTCATCATCCTCCAGTTTTCACCCCCTCTCTCTCCCCCGTCCTTACCAACTCCTCTCTGCTCTCTTGTTTTTATATCTGCCCCTTCTTTATCTTTGTACTCAGTCAACTCTGTTTCTCTCTTTCCATTTTTCACTCTCTCTGTTTTGTTCCCCCTCTCCCACCCTTTTCCATCCTTTTTCTCTACCCCTTCAACTCAGTTGTTTTCCCTCTACCTCTCCTCTCTCCTCTCTCTCTCTCTCTCTAACTCTCTGCTGCTCTGCTCTCCTTCTCTCTCCTCTCCTTATATCTTTTCTCCCTTTCCCTTCTCTCCCCTTTACCTCTCATCTTTCTATTTCCACTCTCCATTGTTCTCTTTTCCCTTTCCATCCCTCTCCTCTCCATCTCTCTCTTTTTCCTTTCAATCTCTCTTCCCTTCCTCTCCATTTCTTTCCTCTCGCTCACTCGCCTCTATGTGTCTCTCCTCTCCTTCTCCATCCCTTTCCCCCATGTATCTCTCCTCTCCATCTCTCTCCTCTCCCTCTCCATCTCTCTCCTCTCCCTCTCCATCTCTTTCCTCCCCTTCTCCATCTCTTTCCTCCCCCTCTCCATCTATTTCCTCCCCCTCTCCATTCTTTCCTCCCCCTCTCCATTCTTTCCTCCCCCTCTCCATCTCTTTCCTCCCCCTCTCCATCTCTTTCCTCTCCCTCTCTTTCCTCTCCCTCTCCATTTTCAGCTCTCTCCTCTCCATCTCTCTCCTCTCCTTCTCCATTTTCAGCTCTCTCCTCTCCATCTCTCTCCTCTCTGTCTCCATTTTTCTCCTCTCCATCTCACTCTCCATCTCCCACCTCTCCATCTCTTTTCATCTCTCTCCTCTCTGTCTCCATCTCTCTCCTCTAACTCTCCATCTTTTTCCTCGCCTTTTCTCTCCTCACCCTCTCCATCTCTCTCCTCACCCTCTCCATCTCTCTCCTCACCCTATCCATCTCTCTCCTCACCCTCTCCATCTCTCTCCTCACCCTCTCCATCTCTCTCCTCTCTGTCTCCGTCTCTCTCCTCTCCCTCTCCACCTCTCTCCTTTCCATATTTATCCTTTCCCTCTCCATCTCTCTCTTCTCCCTCTCCATCTCTTCCCTCTCCATCTCTCCCCTCTCTGTTTCTCTCCCACTTCATTTCTCTCCTTCCCTTTTCCATTGCCATCCCTTACCCCTTCATTGCTTTCCTCTCTCTCTTTTTTTCCACTTTGTCTCCCTCTCCATCACTGTCCTCTTCCTCTCTGTCTATCTCCTCCCCCTTTCCCTCTCTGTCTATCTCCTCAGCTCTTCCTCCCTATTTCTCATTCTTTTTTCTTTCTATGTCTCTATTGTTCAGCTTTCAGTGGACAATTGCACCTTGGTTGGAGCACCCTGCTCTTTCTAAGTATCTGTTCTTTGTTTTGGGGGCATATTGTGCAGTGGTTTGGTGACTTGGAGCTCTTTAGCTCCCTTCCTCCTTAGTTAAATTTGAGGTGTTTTGGGGATCTGAGGTTTGACAAGCAATCTGGAATCCACTGAGATCCAGCAGGCAGTCTCCTTTCATCTTGGCCAGGATAGGCAGTCCATAAAATATGCAGGCAGAAAGCAGCAGTAAGACTTTTTCTTTTTTTTTTCATTGGTTATAGGGTCAATGTAGTTCCGATTAGATGTTAACCTTAAAATGTAATTTTTTTCTTGCCACACAAATCTAGGAAAAAATACACAAGCAGAGATTTGCATGAATCTCTGGATGGTAGATCTTGCAATTTAGGCAGCTAAACTCCTAGATTGTAAGCTCGAAAGAGCAGGGCCCTCGATCCCCTCATGTTTTGCATTGTATTGGTATTGTTCTGTCACATGTTCTGTTCCCCTCTGTAATGTACAGCGCTGAGCGAACCATTGGCGCTTTATAAATACTGTATAATAATAATAATAATAATAAAGTCATAAGCAAAGCTCAAGATTCCCTGCGAAAGTCAAATATTGCCCTGCCTTATCCCAAATCCCAATGTTTTTATACTGCCAGGATTACCAGGAAATTGCAAAATATGCAAGAAAAAAAGGGATCAATCTATTGTGTTTTGATGATTTGCCCATAGTTTAGGGAATCTATTTATACAAATTTGCTGTATGAACGTAACAAACATTTGCACCGTATCTAAAAAAAATCACTATATTTTGTGTAATATGATTATTAACTATGATTGTAAATGCCATCTAGTTGCCATAATGCTGTATTTTTTCTGGCTGAGATATTTCAGGAACAATTCAGCATTATGGCCGCTAAATAGCTTATGATCATAGGAGATAATCATCTTACAAAAAATGCAGTGATTTTTCATTGCAATTGTGCAAATGTTTGTCATAATAGTACAGTGAAACTTTTTATTACTAGACCCCCAAGTGTTGTTGAAATAATTCTAAGCTGGTCTTTTCCCCTGTTTCTTTCTCAATTCCAAAATGCACCCATTATAGGCCACTATAGACTTTACTGGCGCTTGCATACAGCCTGATATACAGTATTCTATAAAGTTACACCATAATGTAAGAACAATTGGTGCATGATTCTTTTCCATCACAAATAACCTATGTATTCAATACTAAACTTTTTATTTATTTATTTAGAATTTCTTGATGAAAAACAATAAATATCGTTTTAGAAGCAGTGCAATAGGAAACAGGAAACTGATCAGTTTTAGGCTTTTAGCTCAAGGACATGGCACTTTAGATGCATTGGTTTAATGGGAGGAATCGTTCAATGCTATTGCACCTTCAGACTATTTTCTGTTACTACAAATCTCAAGTGGATGAACCATGAATTCTTTTTCCAGAAAATGACATTTGATTTACAATTTTGAATACAGAGGTTATTAGCTATTGTTTGCCTTCACCTTGTTTTTATGATAGATACTTCAAATGAAGCAGATCCCTATCTTGGGCACGAAAGATTTTTCCAACTGACCACAAATGTAAGGAGCAATATTCCAATTGACTCCCAACAAAGGGAGCATTATTTTCACTGACCACCAATGTAAGGAACTTTCTTCCCATTGACTGCTAATGTAAGAGGGCATTCTCCCCACTGACCACTGTTCTTCTTAATTAATCTGCATGAGTGTCAAATACTCTAGGTACTTCACATTCATCATTATTGTAATTACTGTTATTTTAATTACTATTCTATCTACAACTTACTAATCATGCTAATGTGTCGGGAGCTTTAGATGTAATTATTTTTATCAGGGGTTACATGAGACTTAATAACTATTTTGAGGGTTCCTCTGGGGTAAACAAAAAGTGTGAAGTGCTGTGCAAACCGTTGGTGCTATATAAATCCTTTATAATAATAATTATAAATCCTGTATAATAATAATAATAATAATAACTAGCCACATGCCGCCCAGGCACCGCATATAAACGGTGGCAGGGCGGCGCTCGTAGGCAAAAGCACGTTTTAAAACGTGTGCCTACAAAACAGGCAGGGGGCGCGCGCGAGGCACGCGCCCGCCCTACCTGTCCCGCGGGTGTCAGCAGCGGGTGTCAGCAGCAGGTCCCCGCCGCTGGGTCACGGCCGGTTTTTACCGGCCGTTTTCCCGCGATGAGCGGTGAACACTGAAACAGAGCAGGGCTGCATTGTTTACACACAGCCTGCTCTGTGACAGTTCGCCGCCAAGCTGCAGAGGGAGAATACAGTTTCTCTCCCTCGATCAGCTCCCCCCTCCCTCCCCCCGTTCAGTACACACCCCCGCCCCTTAGTAAAACACTCCCCTCACACAGTGAACACTAAAAATGTTAACCCCTTCCTCCCCAGTGACATTAGTACAGTTTCAGTGGGTTTTTTCACTGATCACTGTATTGGTGTCACTGGGGATGTCAGTGACCCCAAGTCAGCTCCCCAGTGTTAAAATGTCCGCCTCAGTCCCGCAGTCCCGCCAAAGTCGCTGGTCGCCATCATATGTCGCTGATTGCCGCTATATGTCGCTGATCGGCGCCATTATTAGTATAAATAAAAATTAAAAATCCCAGTATCTTTCCCGCCATTTGTAAACGCTATAACTTTCACGTAAACCAATTATTTTACACGTTTTGGGTTTTTTTTAGCAAGGACATGTCGCAGAATGCATTTTGGCAGAAATTTATGACTAAATTTGATTTTTGCATTTTTTTTTTACTGGACATGTTTTATAGCAAAAAGTCCAAAATATTGTTTTCTTTTTCCTTAAAATTGTCAGCCTTTTTTTTTATAGCGCAAAAAATAAAAACCGAACAGGCGATCAAATACCACCGAAAGAAAGCTCAATTTGTGGGGGAAAAAAGGATGTAAATTTCATTTATGTACCGTATTGCATGACCGCGCAATTGTCCGTTAAACTAGCGCAGCGCTGTATAGCAGAAAAATGGCGTAAATTGCAGTATCTATACCATAGTTTGTAGACGCTATAACTTTCATACAAAGCAATCAATATACACTTATTGGGATTTTTTTTACCAAAAACATGTAGCAGAATACATTTTGGCCTAAATTTATAACCAACTTTGAGTTTACTAAATATTTTTTATAGCTGAAAGTAAAAAATATTGTTTTTCTTCAAAATTTTTGGCCTTTTTTTGTTTATAGCGTGAAAAATAAAAAGCGCACAGGTGATCAAATACCACCGAAAGAAATCTCTATTTGTGTGAAAAAAAGGGCGTAAATTTCGTTTGGGTGCAGCATTGCATGACTGCGCAATTATCAGTTCAATTAGTGCAGCGCCGAGTAGCAAAAAGAAGCCTGGTCATTAGGGGGGTAAATCCTCTGGAGCTCAAGTGGCTAGAAAAGCTACAATTTCTGGGGAATTTGTGTGAAGTGTTCTTGCCTCCACCAGTAGTCTACAACTGGAGTGGGCGGAGTAACTGGGTGGAGTGGCTTGAGTAACTATTGTGTGGTTGGAGTGGCTGGAGTAACTGTGAAAAGGTTGGACTGGGCAGAGTAACTTTATGGAGTGGCCAGAGTAACTGTGTGGAGTGTTTGGAGTGAGTAAAGATAGTAAACATTACACTAACCAATTGATTGATCAAATTTAAAAAGTGCTCATGGCAAGCTTGATAGAGTGAGAAATGCAATTCAAATTTTAATTATTTATATAGCACATTTAATTGCAATGTTGTTGCCCAAAGTGCTTCACAGTTACATTAAAACATACATTTATAAAAACATTAGCAGCATTATCACCTCAAATACTCTCTACTGTAGAAAACTTATTTCCAAACCTTTAACCAGAAGCCGGCCAAACTGTCACAAATTCAAAATTAGATTTCAAATAGGGCAGAGAAGAGCGGTTAAAAACAAACTGCTCCAAATTGCTCACTTCACTGGCGTCTTCAAATGGTTGTAGTTTTAAAAATTATAATTTCTACAGCGAAGAGCTTTATATTGTGAGAATCACAAGACCCAGACCTACTTTTTGATGCATAGTATGTCTCTGAAATATTAAAAATGAAGGCACAGTCGCAGTTTAGAAATTGCTCTTCAAATTTGAGGTGGCTAGAGTGGAGTTTCAATGAATGTCAATGGGCGGCGTGAGTTGCAAACAAATGGTCATATTGTGAAAACTATCAAGACTATGGCTTAGCCGTGGACATTTTTAGTGGCAGCAGGGATAGCTGAACGTTTTGATATAAGATTTGTGTAGGTGGGCTTGAAAATGAGGGAGTGGTGGCAGTTTAGAAATTGTGTCCTGATTTTTCAACTCACACTCTAGCTTTTGTCAGCTCCCACTCTAGTTTTGAACATTCCGCCATTCATTCCTATAAGAACAATTTCACCACAAAAACGCTGATATTTCGTGAACCATTCGGCGAAACGTTTCACAAAGTAATAGCACACCAATCGGGAACAATCTGCACGTTTTGCATATTACTGTCTATGTAGTGTAAAAACTGTGGGAGGAGGTAGGGTGGAAAATTTGGCTATAATAATAAAAATATATACTGTATGTGAGATAACAGTAAGTGGTCTTGCCATGCAAGAACATTTAATAATAATATTGTCTAGTGTGCTGCTTCTACCATTTTTTAGTATCTGGTTCTTGGCACAGTAGCCTGTTGACTTGGTTGTATATGTTCTGGTAACTTGAATCTAGCTTTAAAACTAAACTCAAGACCCTGCATTCACTATATCTGGTCTCCCACAGTACACAACATGGAAATGCAATTATTTTAGTAAATATAAACTGCCAAATACCTTGTCTTATCAGCAGTTAGAGCAGTCTTGTGACTTCTATCAGTGTCCAGCAGAGCACTGGTTAAAGCTCATAGGGGGAGTTTTCATTCTCCCCTCATTGCCCAATGAGGCTGCCTAACCCCTGACCCTCTGTCTGGACAGTGCTGATTGGCCCTGCGCTGACCACATGCACACTCCCAAGAAAAAAAACTGTAGCAATACATACCAAACTAAGCATGTGCAGATTGCCCCAAAGGCTCTGTTTTATCAGCAAGTGGATTGGGGATGGTAGAAGAAGGGGAGGATCAGAGAACATAGGATCAAACAGCCTTTTTACACAATGTGGAGGATTAACCCCTTAGGTTCCATAGTGAGTATAACAAGCATGCAGACTGATTTTACTGTTGTGGGTTTATTAACACTTTAAATTACATATAGCTGGCCCACCACACTAAAAAGTATTCCTACTCACCCACAAATGGAAGGAGCATTCGTCTCATTGACCACAAATGTAAAGGGTATTCTTTTTACAGGTCCACAAAGTAGCAGGGGCATTTTTCCCTTTGACTACCAATGTAAGACCTTATTCCCAGTGACACTCAGTGTAAGGAAGATTTTTACAACTGACCACAAATGTAAGGAGCAATCTTCCAACTGACCCCCAATGTAAGGAACATTCTTCCCATTGACCAGCAAAATACTGTAAGAGGGCATTCTTCCCATTGACCATTACTGTAAGAGGGCATTTTTCTCACTGACCATTACTGTAAGAGGGCATTCTTCTCACTGACCACCAATGTAAGGAGACTTCTTCCCACTGACCACCAATGTAAGGGACATTCTTACCACTGTCCACTAATGTAAGGGACATTCTTCCCACTGGTCATCAATGTAAGAGGGCATTCTTCCCATTGACCACCAATGTAAGAGGACATTCTTTCCACTGATCAACAGCATAGGAGGGCATTCTTCCTATTGACCACAAATGGAAGAGGACATTTTTCCCACTGACCACCAGTGTAGGAGGGCATTCTTTCCATTGACCACCAATGTAGGAGGGCTTTCTTTCCATTGACCACCAATGTAAGAGGGCATTCTTTCCATTGATCACCAATGTAAGAGGGCATTCTTCTTAGTTAATCTACATGAGTGTCAAATACTTTACATTCATCATTCTATTAATTACTAGTCAATCTACAACTTACTAATCATGCTAATGTGTCAGAAGCTGTAGATGTACGGTAATTATTTTTTATCAGGGGTTCCATGAGATTTAATAACTATTTTAAGGGTTCCTCTGGGGTAAACAAAAAGGTTGGTCTATAATGTAAAGTGTTGTGCTATATAAATCTTGTATAATAATAATAATAATAATAATATGCCTTTTCTGCCATTTTTAAGTATCTGCTTCTTGGCACATTAGTCTGTGGACTTGACTGTATATATTCTGATAACTTGAATCTAGCTTTAAATCTTAGTTAACATGTAGATTGCCCACCACACTAAAACTATGTTAAAAAAAGTAATTTCAGTGTATTATTTGAATGCATTGGCAGTATGAGCCTCAACTGTTTTGAGATACAGATAATTTTTATCTCAGCAGTCCCACTGCATAAAACATTTCTAGGTTGCAAAAATACTTTTATTACCCATAATGCTTTGCCATGTAATTTTATTCTTATCATTTGTCTTGTCTGAAAAAGTATTTCAAGTCCTGTTTGAGCTCTTTGAAATGGCTTTTTCCTCCTGGAAGTTTCCTACTCATTATTTCTCCATTTTTATCAAAAACATGGAAATGCAAAATGGAATGTAAAATATCTCCCTGTGTCTCTGCTACTGTTAGACTGGCTCCTCAGCTACCCCATGTTTATTTTATTGCAAGTGACATCCATTTGTTCTGATTGGCACACGCCACAAAATCTTCATTTCGTTTCAGACAAAAACAAGGGGGGCAATAAAAAGATGGTTTCCCCGTCCTGTTACTATGCATTAGGAGATATAATATGCCAAGTAATTTAGTAGCCTGAAGATGTGACAGATATTCTTAATATCCAGGATGGCTGCCTGGGTGCCTTCTGCTCATAGTCTGCAAGCTGAGTGCTCCTGGCAGATAAGACAGGACTTGGATGAGTCTAATTGGGATTGTTTCTAAAGGATCGGGGAGATGTGTTTTTTTTTTTAATTCCACCACTCTCCAAAACAAATTCTATTGCTAGTTTGAAACTGGTATATTTTAAAGGCCTGCTTGGCAGCTTATAGTTTTCAGCTGCTAAAGACTATTAGCAAAAATGACTGATTTAAACAAATGCTAAATCTTTTCGTAAAATTCAGTGTCAGGCTGGATTCATTATGTAAAAATTTAGGCTGTAACTGTCATTGCCAGTAAGTTTCCAGTGTCAGAAAATTTCCTGCAGTGACCAGTTGATTTTGCAAGCAAAGCATTTACTTTAAGGGTTGGATTGGTGTTGTCGTCAGGGATCAGTTTAGCACTTAGGATGAAAGTAAGGGTTGGCCGTTTATGAATCCTAATGTTTTTTGAAAGCTTGTATTTTTAAAAACTTAAAGTTTCATTCAAATTTGACACATTTTGAAATCTAAAAAATCATTACTCCCCTGAAAAAACACGGGGAGAAAAACAAATACAGGTATAACTTTGTAGGTGGATGAATGGTGATGGTATTACCGCACACAAATGTTAAAATTACAATCCTTTATTCACATTAGGCCATCAAATAGCAAACGGCTATATCAGACATGAAGATTGGATGACTGCATAAGATCCAAAAGTTTATTTCAAAATGCAAAACAATTTCCAGACAAACAATTGATTAATCTCCAGTTGGCATGAAACGCATCAACACTAGCTCTTCACCCTGTGTCTTGTTTGTATGGACATAAACTGGATCAGCACCTGACCTTTTGGAGCTGAATGATTGTAGCAGACCAGCAACTATAGTTAAAAAGTAGACAAAATGTGCCTCACCCTCATAAAAGCCATCCCAAAAAAATAGTACAGTACATGGCATTCAAGACCTATAAAACCCATTGAGCACATCCCTTAGAAACTCCTCCACAGTACATTAAACTCAAAAACCACTCAAAAACAATAATGATTAATTTAGTATCCCCCAAAAGTGAGAGTATGAAAATGTGATGTTCACAAGAACATGCTGTCGGTGGGTTCCCATCTCAAAGCGGTTCTCTTAAATGTTTCTTCTGGGGAGGGGTATTCAAGAATAAAAAAAAAAAAATCTCACTGGCCTGCCTCGCCGCTGGCTATCCCCGCTTCAGTCGATCCTGAATACGGCTGCCAGACTCATTCACCTTTCCAACCGCTCCATCTCCGCCACCCCCCTCTGCCAATCCCTCCACTGGCTTCCGATTGCGCAACGGATCAAATTCAAAATCCTAACACTGACGTACAAAGCTGTCCACCACACTGCCCCGAACTACATCACCGACCTAATATCCAAGTACCACCCAGCACGCACACTCCGCTCCTCACAAGACCTCCTTCTCTCTAGTTCCCTGGTCTCCTCCTCCCATGCCCGCCTCCAGGACTTCTCCAGGGTGTCACCCATCCTCTGGAACTCCCTGCCCCAACCCATCAGATTATCACCTACTCTCCTCTCCTTTAGGCGCACCCTGAAAACCCATCTCTACAGGGAAGACTACCCCACCCCCTGCTAACTTGCCGACCTCCTCCACACTTCCTACCACTCAATCCCCCACAGCTATCTCCTCCTGTGCCACCATCCCCTCCCTCCTAAATTGTAAGCTCGAAAGAGCAGGGCCCTCAATCCCCTCATGTTTTGCATTGTATTGGTATTGTTCTGTCACATGTTCTGTCCCCCTTTGTAATGTACAGCGCTGAGCGAACTATTGGCGCTTTATAAATACTGTATAATAATAATAATCAAGCCAGTTGGACTGTCATTGGATAACGTGTGTTATGTATTAGCTGCACAGGATGTTCAAAGAATCCATGACAATACAAACAATAATAAAATATAAAGCCACTGAGCCAACTCATTGATCAAGTATAGGTATAGATAGATTTACCATAAATGTGCTGTGTGCTACATTCGGACACTTTCAAATGACTTTCCCCAGTCTACTTGTGTGGTAGCTCCATTATTAAGGGTAAATCCCTTAATGGATGTACTGTACATCATACCCATCATTTTCAGGGCCAGCAGCCTTTAGAACTTTCTAGTTAGCACTGTAATTAAACTCCACTTTTGTTATGAAAAAAGAACTAGCACCTCCAGCTGAATTATGTTCACAGAAAAGATATTACTGAAATGTACTGAAGATTCTTACCCTCTTTCTTCTTGGAGAGTTTGATATTGACTTTGCCATTCCCTTTTTCAGATTGACTACTACTTTGAAAAGTTGTTCCTATAATCACCTGATCGGTCTCAGTGTGGATTCACACATGTGCGGTGCAAATTGAAGCTCTGTTTTCACAGCTAATTGACAAAGTAATTGTTTAGCAGTTCAGGTCAGGTTTAGATCAGGATCAGGTCAGGTTTACATCGGGATCAGAAGGAAAAGCCCGGCCCGAAATTGTGTTCACAAACTCATGACATGTTCGATTCAGAAGCTGTTCTCATAGAAGCCAATGAGCCTGTGATCCACACCTGAACTGGACCGCACTGCTCAGAAATCGGACAGGACTCTTTTTCAAACTGTACTGAATCTGCACTGCCAGTGCAGTGGACATATGTGAACAGGTACCATGGGAAGCAACGTTATTTCACATGTCATGCGGATTGGATGCAGTTCAAAACGCATCCAATCCGCATATATGTGAACCGGCTCTCAGTTTTCTATAAGAAGAGCAACAGCCCCAGTATCTATTTATGCAAAAGTCCTGTATTTATCTCACTAAAGATGGCTTCTGGGAAAAATAGCCAATCCAATGAACAAGTGGAGGAAACATCTTAAGTCTGAGAAGACCATTGTACAGTTGCCATTGTTGCAAGAAAAGAAATTTCATTTTTATCAGGTCTAGGAAAACATAGCTAACAGCAGACTGAAATAGAAAAGACTTTTATCATTTTAAATTACAAACTGTCTTTCATGACAATCATATATATATATATAAAAGGTTTTAATGAAGATGGAGTCTTTCTTAAAGTAACATTGCCTTTGATTTTGAGATACCACAAGAATAGTTAAACTCAGTTCCATTTCCCTATTCTGTTTTATGAATCGGGTAGGATTCCATCCCATTATTTCATTCTGGAAATATCGTCCACAGTACCGGTGCTGTAATTAAATTTCTAACACCCCGTTATGCCTATATATGCTTCCTGTTATTCATTTTGTCATGTGTAAAAAAAAAAAATATCAAGGAACCCCATAAATATAAAACTGGAACATGGTGTGACTGTTTTAATGATGTTTGAGGATTAAACAGATGGAAGGTAGCTCTACACCTGGGGCGCCAGAATTGTACAATAATTTGTATTTTTTCTACTGCAGCAAACCATTTAATAACTTTTCAATATTAAGCCCCGGGGCTTTGGGTAGTACAATAATAAAGACCATGGAACCTTTAATCTATACTACTGTAGTTATACAAGAAAGCATGGTTATAATAGGACAAATTGGAGGCAGACAATGCTTTCTGTTCCCCTTTGAACAGTTTCATGGGTCCTTTAAATACCATTTTCCACATTTTTTTCCTGAATAGACTTCATCTCTCATGTCGCAGTGACAAGGAACGGTGATTGTTTTAAACTTCCCCGATGAGAATTTGTATTGATTTTTCTTTGTTTTGTGTTGGCGGAAATAACCAACACTGCCGTCACACCAGACTCAATGGGTCAGTTGCATAAAACTGATTTCATAAAATCTTTGTAACACCTAATACAGACCGATGACGTACAGACAGGTGGCACATAAAAGTAGAAATAAGAACCGTAGTCTAAACTGAACTTCTCTGTAGTTTTTTAAAGTGGAACTAAAAGCAAAATTGCAATGCTTGGGAGAAGACATGCAATGTCTCTTCTGCAAATAAATAAACCTACATGCCTGCATGCAGTTTTCTAAAGTGCATGCACAGCTCAATTTACATTATTGGGTCTGTGTGTGCCGGGATGACTGACAGGAGTTATGCCGTCTCATGTCGACCAATCAAGTGGGCCGAAGTTCTGCACCGAAAGGAAGCTGGGCAGAAGGGACCCCTCACAGACACTGGACAGTTGAAGAGGAAGTAAGTATTGTGACTTTAGTTTTGACTTAAGCATTGTAAAAGAGTTCATGTCTCTGAGGAAACCGAAATGATGACAACCTGCTAGAAACCACCTATGGGAGATATAATATTGAAAATATTGGAAAGTAAACTTGGACATTAGTAACTGGGATTTTTGAAATTTGTTTTTTTTTTTAATTAGAAATATCTAAGAAAACAAATCTGTTTTTATTAACTCCCAGCATTTTGGCATAGAAAACGTTGACATAGAAACTGTATTTGGTGCCATGGTTCAGGAGGTCCAACTAAATTTTTCTATCATTCAATAACATTTGCTTCAAATTATTTTATTATATAGAATCTGGAAGCCCCTTTAACTCATCAGCTCATTAGGCTTTAAAAAAAGAAATACATCACTAATTCCAGAATGAACCCGAGGCCACGTCAAATCTATATGTCACCGAATGTAACAGGCTTAATGGTGTTGGAAAATCTCCCACTGTACATTTAATTTAAGAACAAAAGAAGTGACACTGCTGAACTGCCGATGACATTTCAGGAGGAAAGTTGCCTATTTCAGCCTCAGGATGCCTCTGCACTTAGCGGGTATATGTCAGGTTTGTAGCTTTTGCGTAGAACACCATCATCCGGGAAATCAAGAGTGCACTGGAGCGTAGCAACACTCCATGAATTGTCATGTTTCGTTTATATACGTGCACTAATGTTGCAAAAGCTGAAGGAATGGCTAATTGCACTTCTGTCACATAACTCTCCTCTGCTGTGTTTTATTTTGCATTTCAGCTCAGGTGATCTGCAACTTTAACTGTGCTATTGTTATTAGTTTTATCTTACACAGTTGGGCGGAATGCCAAAATTGATTGGCATTTTTTATGTTTTTGCTCTGGTATGCCTGTTGGAAAATAATTGAGATATGGCCAGTTTAAAGTATTGAAGTAAAAGTTAAACAGCTAAATCTAACTAAATATACAGTTGAACATTTTGTACCTGACAATCTGTTTTGTAGATTAATGTGCATAGTCTTGCCATCTACCTACCCCTTCTGTGTTATACACGTGCATAGCCTAAGGTGGCTGTCATGTTTCACATGACTGTCATGTTGACTGTCATATACCTATAAATGTTATCAGTGTTTTGTCTCTGCTCCTCCCTTTCCTTTAGTTTAGCTAATGTTGCATAGATAGCCCTCCCCCTTTCCCAGAGATGCATTGCAGTAAGCTTCATGGCATGGAGCAGGAAACGGCATCTTCTTTTGACCTATGGAATTTCATTGTTGTAAGATTCTCTCAGTTTATGGAATAAACTTCACAAGATCTACAAGATGTCCTTCTCATTGAGTCACTGACTGTGGTGTGCATCAGAGGTTGAAGTTATCGCTATGTCATCTGTAAGTTACAGAGATCACACTATCAATGCTTAGATTGGAGCCAACAGGACAGTGCCCATTGACCTTGAATTATAATATGAAGTGCAGCTATGATCCAATTGCCAGAAGAGGTATCTCAGGACAAATTTGTTCTTAGCCAGTTTCAAGAATCAATATAAAGGTTCAAATGGATTTATTTATTTATTTTAGGTACTTATTTAGCGCCGTCAATTTACGTAGTGCTTTACATGTATGTTGTACATTCACATCAGCCCCTAACCCTCAAGGGGCATACAATCTAAGGTCCCTAACTCACATTCATACATACACATACTAGGGACAATTTAGACAGGATCCAATTAACCTACCAGCATGTCTTTGGAGTGTGGGAGGAAATCGGAGCACCCAGAGGAAACCCATGCAGGCACAGGGAGAACATGCAAACTCCAGGCAGGTGGTGCTGTGGTTGGGATTTAAAACCAATGACCCTAGTACTGCCAGGTGGAAGTGCTAACCATTTAGCCAGTGTGCAGCCCATGATGTGGGTGGTATCTTCTGCAGCAATAAACAGGTTTGATGTTTTGGGGTGGATTAGATTCTTATCATCTTTGGTTTATAGTGATTTTTAAATGTAACGTTGCCTTTAAATATGTTAATGGAGAATAATTAAGGAATGTTACCTAAATAAGTCAATAGGAAGGCGTTTACTAAAGGAACCCTATCCTTTGCTCGGGCAGAGCAGAGTAAAAGTGTCACCAGTAGCATAAACGTACCTTTCTGCTCTTCCATGTCACACTGTTTAGCCACTGGGAGCAAAAGGAAAATACTTCCAGGTATGAGTGAGCATGTGAACTCTGAGCTCTCCTTTTTCATGTACTTCCACCCAAGTATTTCCCCCTGCCCATCAGACAACTAATCAAATCTCAGGTAATCACAACAGTCGGTTTGGAAAATTAGGGTATGATTTTTGGAGGACCAAATAAAGAGGTCTCATATATTGTAAATCTTTGTTTATCTAAATGTTGGGTACACACCATTAAATAAATTTATTTTCTTCTGTGCTACTGAGCTTTGAATTTAAAACAAGTACAAGATGTAGTCCATGAAAAATAACTCTTCATGGCCACAGATTAAATACCTTTGTTCCAGTTCACCTTTAAATCTAGTTTACACGTTTTAAAAAGTAATAAAATTTTGATGCATCAAGATCCTTATACACCATCCTAGTCTGAAGAGGAAGAAGTAAACTTTTCCTATATGTTCTGTTGATCATTTATCCAGTTATCACGGTCTAATGTGTGCACACACACACATACACAGCCATCTATAATAAACAATCTCTTGCTACTGTGGTCTGGTAAAAATGTGCTGATCTAGTTTAGTATTACTGACAGAGGTATTTTCAACAATAAGCGCCCCATTTCTTTTTTTTTTTTGCTTTATATTTTATTTTCTGCTACCCTCTTTATAATTAATTACTTTTATATTGCTTTTTATTTTTTATTGTGTTTTTTTTCTTTTCCCCCAGAAAATGGTTACTATTTTATTTCAGATGCCAGCACCACGCATTCTCGGTGCCTCATGAATTTAATTTCATAAAGATATTTAATATTTTTTCCCCCGATATTAAATACTAAAAATAGGCTTGCCATGAAAATCTTTTATCCCCTTGGATCAAGCTATGGAATTTACTAATATTATATACCGATTCTTGCATCTGAAAATACCCCAGGGCGACAGTATAGTGACTGGAGATGACAAAGGAACTTATATCCAAGTTAATGAGAAGTTCACAGCATACATTGGACAAGCTTTGTCATTACTTTGTCCTCAGATCACAGTCCCTGAATTTTAATTTGCAGTACATAATACCGCCTTAATGAGATCCAGAGAACAGACAGTGAAACATGCCACTGAAGCTGCTCCTACGATTATGAGATTTCCTTCTCTTTTTTTTATTTAATTTCTTCAATATTGCTTTATGAGAGTAAAACACAACACATGAAGAAGAGATTAGATTTTTCTTGGTGCAGACCATGGGACAATTGTAGATTTTGAAGATTTTAGTGACGATGTAGGCAAGGAGGAGGTCATTTTAATTTCACATCGATTTATCGCCATGCTGGGTTTTTTGAAGAAGTTTGTATTAACTCATTCTGCCGCACACTTTCCAAATTGACAGTGATGGGCCGTAAGCAGCTTTATAAAAATTGATCTGTATGTCTCAGATTATGGAACACGTTGGGTCTCAGATCTTTATTTACTTAGGTCTCGGCTGCAAAAGTATTATGTTGTATGTAGCCAAGCCCATTTAAATGAAAAGAACGAAGGCGTTCGTGTTACATTGAAGAAGTAAGTTAATTGGTTTATCATTATTATTGATCTGTATTATGCTAGCATTGTCTGCAGAGCTGTTCAAATCTAGAGCATATATCCATTTAGTGTTTTGTGGTGTTATTAGAGATCATTGCTTTAAAATATATGACTTGTCTAGAAGTACAATATAAAGCAAATACAGGAACGCCACACTGCTTGTAAACCGAGATACCGCTGTCTGCAGACTTTGACCTTCCCAGAAAGTTCAATAGACTGATTCTCTTCCAATTGCACCCCTGCCCTGTGGTGTAGATTTGTTGTCATTCACCTTGACTATTAATCTACTCTGTGACTTCCTATGCAGGGAGTGGGTATTCCTTACATTGGCTTAGAAACTGCAAGGGATTTTGTTACCCTGAGAGCGTAACAAAAAAAAGAAAGATTGGGGTGAGTGGAGATCTCCCTTTACCTCTGGTCTTGGGATCGCAACAGGAAGTGAGAGGAAATTCATCAAAAATTAGGGGGAATTCCACTCTTAGGCTAGGTTTAGACATGCATTGAACGAAGTTGCAGGGTGTTTGCGGAGTTCCCCATTCCCAGGAAGGGATTGCATTCTGAGGACTTACTGCCCTCTGATCATGACACGTTGGATAGTTTTTCACGTGAACACCTCCATTCCCCACCATTGCAGCTTAAGGGGGGTTGGAAGTACTAAAACCATGGGTCAACCGTGCGGTTTTACACCCCCATATGCTAGTCTAAACTAGCCCTTAGTTGTTAGTAGAACAGGTATCTCTATTGAAAGATTTACCCTCTCCTCCTGTTCTGGATTTTGAATCTCACCACTTTCAATCCCAGTGACAATGATCACCAGGTCAAATAGAGAAAGTAAATCTTCCCTGTAAGGAAAAAAACAGAAAAACAGGTTCCAAGCTGTCTATGCCAAAAACTATATCCCAAACCTAAAAGTGTTGTGTTTTTTTCAAAAACGTTTGTATGTTCGTTCTGCTACTCCATTTTTTCAAAATATTTTTTCAAAATATTAAACAATCTCAAAAAATAGTGAAACGGTGAGCGCTAAATAAATAAATGAAATCAGCTAGCACCTGAGACAGTGACTATAAATCTCAATAAACAAATATATACAAAAAGTGCAACATATAAAACAAATAGAATGAATATGTCACAAGTGTAAATGACAATAAATATATTTTTATTTGTCAATATTTATTGTCATTTACACTTGTGACATATTCATTTGTTTTATGCGCTGCACTTTTTGTATATATTTTCTAAATATTAGCATTACATATGTAATGCTACACTAGCCATTTTGTTATTTAATTTTGACAAAAATAACCTCACTTTTTAAAATTAGAATTACCGTATTTTTCGCTCCATAAGACGCACCTAGGTTTTAGAGGAGAAAAACAAGAAAAAAAATAAAAAAAATATTCTGAACCAATGGACTGCAGACACAGTACAGGAGATGACCAGAGACTGCGGACATAGTACAGGAGATGACCAGAGACTGCGGACACAGTACAGAAGATGACCAGAGACTGCGGACATAGTACAGGGAATGACCAGAGACTGCAGACAATACAGGAGATGACCAGAGACTGCGGACACAGTACAGGAGATGACCAGAGACTGTGGACACAGTACAGGGAATGACCAGAGACTGCAGACAGTACAGGAGATGACCAGAGACTGCGGACACAGTACAGGAAATGACCAGAGACTGCGGACACAGTACAGGAGATGACCAGAGACTGCGGACACAGTACAGGAGATGATCAGAGACTGCGGACACAGTACAGGAGATGACCAGAGACTGCAGGCATAGTACTGGAGATGACCAGAGACTGCGGACATATTACAGGAGATGACCAGAGACTGCGGACATAGTACAGGAGATGACCAGAGACTGTGGACACAGTACAGGGAATGACCAAAGACTGCAGACAGTACAGGAGATGACCAGAGACTGCAGACAGTGCATGGGATGACCAGAGACTGCAGACAGTAAAAGAGATTACAAGAGACTGCAGACCTTTGGGGAGGAAGGGGGAGCGGGTACCTGAATTTGACATGTACCCACTCCCACTTCCGCGGAGTTGTCCTTCCTTCTTCCCGCGGCGGCTTCTGTGACAGCCGGGTGCCCACTGCGCATGCGCGAGAAGCGCTGCGCTTGGTGAATGGCCCGGAGCCTTCTGGGACCTGTCATGTGTCCCAGAAGACACCGGACCATTCACAAAATGCAGTGCTTCCCGCACATGCGCAGTGGGCACCCGGCTGTCACAGAAGCCACCGCGGGAAGACTGCAGCACTGGAGAGAGGAACAGGTAAGGTCCTGCAGGAGAGAAGAGCTGAGCAGCCGGCCCGGTATTCTGACATGGTGGCGGCAGAAATACAGGACCGGCCACTTTACATTCGCTCCATAAGATGCACTGACATTTTCCCCCCTTTCTTGGGGGTTAAAAAGTGCGTCTTATGGAGCGAAAAATATGGTAGTTTTGACAGTTCAAAGGACACCAACTGTCAGGAGGACCTTAAAGGGCATCTTGCCTTTGGATTTCAGCTCCAAAGTTGTTTTCAGACACAGTAACCAAATTGTGTGGTAGGTGAAGCAAATAAATCTTTCAGCAGTAAACCTGAACAATTCTAAGAATTTTAATATATGAATATTTTTATTTATAAAACTATCTGTTACTGGTTTGCCTATTAATTTATATAAAGGCTTGGCAAATGCTAAATGGCATCAGAAAGGGAGTTACAGAGCGGGATAGCAGAATTGGAGAAGACCTGAAGATGTGAGTAGGAGTTGCTGACCAGAGAGATCTGATTGGCTGCAGTGGGTGACTGCAATTAAAGTATATCCATTGCACTTCGCACCAGTAATAAGTGCACGTATTGCAGTCTTCATATTCTTCGGGATGATTTTTATTCTTATGTTTTTTTAATGCTAAGACTGCTTACCATCTGGCTTTATTTGGCCACTGAATGGAAATAAGATGAGATGAAATCTGGCTGGCATTAATTACTTGTCTTTTACCAGTAGGTACAATACTAATTATCGCCATGTGTGAGGAGTTTGTCCTTAATGGAGGGTTGCCCATGAATGGAATTAGGACTGGTGCCATTAAAGAACAGATTAATAGTGCATGTGAGGAGACTGATGGTTGCGCATAGAACTGTCCATTCATCTCTCTGCTATTCTATCTTCCTGCTGGAAATGCTAAAGGAAATAGGTTCCCCCTTTAACCTGGGCACAGGTTCCTCCTTAATACCTATCACTTCCCACTTAAAATGAGCTCTTAAAAAATGGAACTAAATCCATCTATTTAATGGTTTTAAAAAACCAGTTACATTCCTGACATGCCGGGAATGCTGCCACATTTGCTTGTGTTCATAACCAAACTGGCAAACCATCAAATGGCTGGTGTCATAATTGATCACAGCACCATGGCAGTTGCAGATCATACCAAGGCTAAGATGGCAGAAGGAGTGGACTGACAACTCTTGGGGCCCCAGGCAATAAGAGTTTATGGGGCCCCTGTGTCCTTGCCCACACCCAAAAAAGCCTATAAAAAGGTACCAGGGGCATTTCATGGGGCCCCCTACTGACCCCGGGCCCTCAGGCAGTGCCCGAGTGCTCAAATGGTCAGTCTGCCCCTGGATGGCAGATTCCTTGGTTGAAAAGGAGAGGAAGGTTTAGTTGTGCTTTAATACTTAACCCTCCCATCTCAATGCTAATTTTTAACTTTACCCTCAGAGTGGACCAACTCATTTGCACCTATATTTTTGAAAAGGGGGTTCTTAAAGGTGACTAATTTGAGAATTAAACCCTTAAAGTGGTTATAAACCCCTAAAGAGATAATAAATACCCTTAAAGTGGTTATGAACTCTTAAAATGGGCCAATTCTTCTACATCTAAGTTTTCTAAGTTTTTATGAAGGAGACATGCCACTCCCCTGTCTAAATTAGCTTGTTGTAACTACTAGGGCTCAGGCCCAAACACCTGTTTGAGTTCAGTAGACATGGTCCATGAGCAGAAAAAGATACAATAATAGAGTAGAAATCACTGAAACACACTAGAACTTGAAATACTGTATGTTCCATCCATAGCACCCAAATTCTATAATGCTTGTGATGGTGGAAAGTTTAAAATAGATTTAAAATTTATACAACATTGATCACATCCAAAAACAATCTTCATATGCAGTATACTGATCACTGTGTCAGATCATAAAGGACAAAACTATGGAGGAAAGAGGGATTTTTTTTTTCTAATACAACTGCACTGAGCTATGCAACTGGAGCTGACTACGTCTTACAGTGGCAGCTCAGCATAACACATTATACAAACCGGAGAATATATAGAGCCGTTATTAGCATTTGGAATCGGCCAGGGATTAAACTTAACAAAGTAAGACAAGAACAAGTCAAAGACTTATTTTTCTTTGGCATCATTTAATAGGTGCTCACTCGCTTCGCCTCATTAAGAATTATGATAGATATAAATATTTATTCTCCCATGTTAAAATTAATACAGGAGGATTAAATCCAATGCCAGAGATTTTATCTTCCGTGTTTTGCAACGCATTAGCTAAAGTCACACCAACGCCGCATGTTTACAGAAGTAGACCATATTGAACATCTGTGTGGGGCAACATCACAACGGAGCGAGCACCATGTTTCTGTTGGGGAGACGGTGAAGTTGCTTTGGGGTCAGGCCATGAATTTAAATGAGGCTTATTTGTGTGTTGACGACCTTTCTTGGTACTGATGAGGCGAAAATGGTGGGGAGTGACACTAAAATATTTTAATGATGGACTCATGTGAGTAAGGTATCTCATTAAGTCCTCTTCCTCCCCTCCCCCCCCCCAATAATTACCCTGGGTAAATGGGATTAAGCTTGTTAAAATGCTTATGCATGCAGCCATCATTAGCATCTTTTATGCAAATGAGTGACATAATGAGATTTAACCTCTTCCTGCATGGCTATGAAGGCCAGTTAATGAGAGTTTGTTTACAGAAGACTTATCTTTTGGAAAGCTTGAGTCATAAAATACTTTCAGCAAATAAACTTCAGGTGGCCCATTAAGTCTCAGCAGTTCCTAAAATTGTTGCTTGCGTGAAACTTTTTTTAGTTCTTCTATGCTGTTTGTGGCCTAAAGCTTAAGTTTAGTGGTCTGCACATTCAATTAAAATCTCACTTCATTTTATCATTTGATAAATCATACCCCACCCTCCATTTTAATATCTGCAAGTGATTTGTGCTTGGATAAGCTTTAAAATACCTTTTATGCTCAGTGATAAGGCTGGTTTCTGCTCTAACGCTGAATTGGCCCTCAAGGAGCCTTCAAGGAGCTAACAGTCTATGATACCTACCACATATACATATGCCAGGACCAATTTAGACAGGAGCCAATTAAGCTAGCAGCATGCCTTTGGAGTTTGAGTCCCAGAGGAAACTAACATAGGCACATGATGAACATGTAAAATCTATGAAGATGGTGTCCTGGTTGGGATTTGAACAAAGGACCTTAATGCTGCAAGGCAGGAAAGCTAGCCAGCAAGCCACTGTATTGCCCCAACTGTGCCTGAAAGGCATGAGAGAACATGTCTGACCATTTCTATGTGAATTACTGAGGTCTTTTATTGTGCTTGTTAGGCTACATAGTCATATTTATGCACTCATTAAAACTGCTGTAACAAGAAAGTCGAGATATCACAGCACAGTGGCTAAATGGTTAGCACTTCCCCCTGGCAGTACTAGGGTTGTTGGTTCGAATCTCAGCCACGGCACCACCTGCCTGGAGTTTGCATGTTCTCCCTGTGCCTGCGTGGGTTTCCTCCGGGTACTCCGGTTTCCCCCCACACTCCAAAGACATGCTGGTAGGTTAATTGGATCCTGTCTAAATTGTCCCTAGTATGTGTATGTATGAATGTAAGTTAGGGACCTTATATTGTGCACCCCTTGAGGGTTAGGGACTGATGTGAATGTACAATATATATATGTAAAGCGCTGCATAAAATGACAGCGCTATATGAGTACCTGAAATAAATAAATAAATCTCACATTGGGTTTTAACCTCCCTGGCGGTATTCCCGAGTGTAGCTCGGGGTAAAATGTCAGTACCAAAAGCGGTAACCCCGAGCTACACTCGGGCTTACCATGCGGCGCTGCATAGGGAGTCCCTGCAGGGCTTACCTTGTCCTTCGCTCCCGCGATGTGTCCCCTGCAGCGTCCCCGGCCATCTCCTCTGGCCGATGCCGGCATCCGGCTTCTGTGTTCCGGTCCCTGTGACGTCGGGACGTATGGGCGCCACCGGCGGGAAATTTGAAAATTTTAAAAAATGTCATTTTTTTCAAAACAAATTTTACATAGCAAAACATTGCTGTTTCAACCCATTTCACATACATTTTGTCCCGAGTGCTTTGTCCTGTGCCCTGCCTGCATTTTGTCTGTTCTTTCTGCCTGGAAACTGAGAAATGTCCATGGCGTCCAAAAAGTGTCCCTTTAGGTCAAAAGCGGTTTTAGACCAGCTAGAGAACAGCGATAGTAAATCAGAACCACTTGCAGAATTGAGTGATAATGATTCGTGGGGAAATTCGTCATCAGACACTGAAAATGATTTTGCGACTTTGCTCAGCAATGCGCGAACTTGGCGCTCTATTTCAAATTTCAGTGTTTTTGGTTTGATTATATTATTGAATTAAATGTATTATTATTATATTATTATTTTTTATGATTATTTATTAAAATATAATTTATGATTTAGTGTTTCAAATTTTATCATACCCGGGATGTTTAATAGACTCTTGTTCGGACAGATTTATGTGAGTTATTCCTAAAAATTACAGCCTACAATAAAAAATTTACATATTTCCATGCAAAATAATGGTACCGCTTTCATCACCAAAAATCTGAAATAATCATACCGCCAGGGAGGTTAATGTGAGCCTTTCACCACAGGGTCCTTTACAGAAAACATTGGCCATGTGAGGATTATTTCACACTTGCAGTGGACTGCAGTGCCTTCTGAAGAGTAATTTGCCTGTTTTAACCCTGTAATGCCATACTACCACACAACAATCACATGCATTGCACATAGTAGCACGATCCCATTGAAGTCAGTGGGCATGTTTGACAGGTAGTACCGCCTGTCAAACTCTGCACCCCACATTAAAAATGTTGTGGCAGCAAAGCATTGTGGTTGTGGTATGTATACAGCCCCATCCAGCTGTATTTTGCCAGTTTAGGAAGGTGGCCAGCAGGAGGTAAAACCACTGCCCATCTGAAAGAGACCTAAAAGAAAAAGCACAATGATGACCTTTCTAAAGGTCTAGTCCTTGAAATGCCACAGCTCCTGCACTCCATGGCCGCCACAGGTATTCCACACTTCTATAGATGTGTGAAGCAGCAGCATATCATGACATAGGTCTAGGCTGCCAAATGTTTTGTAAACATTTTTCCAAACACACATGCTCTTTGCATATAAAAGTTTAGCTGAATTGCACTACATTCTGTATAATGGCTGCTATGATTTCTGCATCTCAAAGAAGCTCTTTGCCGCGATTCAATTTTTGCTACTAGATCAAACCTTTTTTGGAACATTCTTCTAAGCAATGGCAAAAAAAAAGGTGTAAATGCTGTTATTCTATAAATATTTTTTTATGAATGGGGTGTTTGCCAGGGTTTCCTTTTATTTAGGATAAGAGTTTCATATTAGCTTACATATCCCAGATACCCGTATTGTTACCTAAAAAAACTGTAAACACAAACAAGTATTCCGGAAAAAGTATCTTGTTTAATCTGGGAGTTTTAAAGCTTACAGATGGTCGCTGCCTACCTTGCTAACAAAAAGCTGTCTTATGTGTTGGCTCCAACATAAGGGCCTGGGGGAGGAGGGTGGTAATTGCATATTTTGGCCCTATTAACAGATGGGGGTGGGAGGGGATTCTGTGAAGTTGATTATAAGAAAACACATGATAGAAAGCACCAAGAGTTTATGAAACAACAGACTGGCAGAGTTAAAAATGTTTCATCATATTTTAATTATTCACAAAATTCAGGTCCAAATGTGTGTTTTTTTCCTTCCTGGTCCTTCTGTCGTACTGAGCAGTGTTGTATGATGTGCAATTACTTACTGCCCATCTGTTGTGACGGCTTCTCCTAGAGCTGCGGAAAAGTGCTGGATCACCTGTAACTGACAAATACAGAATATCACAGAAAACAATAACCAACTACACCAATGGTGGTAGAGCATCAAGGTATAATACACAAGTTATATCCGGTCCATTCTGGTCACCGTCTCTACCATAAGACACCCTTAAAGTGGTTGTAAACATCTGAAATTAATAGAACATATCCCTCTATAGCAGGGGTGTCAAACTGGTGGCCCTCCAGCTGTTGCAGCACTATCCCATCATGCCATTTTGTATACATGGTGGAAGTGAAGAAAGACAGCCCTTTGTAAGCTCTGTGACACACTTGTCAGCTACGTATCGGGAAGCTATTCAGTGCAAACAAGGTTTGGGGTCCCCTACAGAGAAGCAATGCTGGTATTCAGACATTTGGAGATGCCTGCACCCTAAGGTCATTTTTACTTTATTTTTTTTCTGGTGATAGGTTTGCATTAAAGCTTAAGTTTAGCCAAAAATTACAAAAAAAAAAAATCAGCACAAGGGTTGATACATACTATCACTGCAAAGTGTCCCTTGTGATGATGATGGCTGTTGCTTTAGAAAACTGAAGTGCTCTGAATCCTTTTCCGAACCCTCGCCGCCGCCCCCCCCCCGTGGTAATATTCTGATGTTGCAGTGGGTAATAGAGCTGAGGGACCAGTGACAGGCACTTATCAATTATCAAGAGGTTCAACTATGTCCACATTTTCTGCCCCACTCCTCCATTTTTAGAAGCTGTACTGTCGCTTCCATCAATAAAAAAGTGCTTTATGAATGGTGAAGGCTGATATTTCCCTCATCCGCCTGTCTTCCATTCATCCATTCATAGATAGCTTTTCATTGATGGAAGCAGTAGTACACCTTCTATGATTGGAGGAGAGGGGCAGAAAGAATGAGCATTATAAGCACACTTGAGTGTGTGGGGAGGTGTCAGAAGACTTTGTATTTCAGCTAAAGCAGTGCCAGATAGGGGGCCAAACATGAACTGTTCAACTGTTGAGAATGGTCTTTAAACCATCACGATCCATAACTTGTCTGGTTTAGATCTGGGGCTAATGGATACCCACTGAGATTTTGACAACTGGGATGGAAGAAGCAATGCTACAAGGGATACATCGGTGCCTGTGCAGGTCCTGTTCAACACTTTCTGTTGAAATTGTCCGTGACACAACCAGATATTTTAATATCTGCATGTAATACCAACCTGACCATTACTGTTGATAAGGCTGACAGCAACCAAAAATAATTGTCAGGATTTTATATCTACTTGTTTTTGGACATAAAAATATGTGGTATAGGTGGATGATCCACCAGTCTGTTCTCCTGGAACACAATCTCACCCCAGGGCTACAAAAAACTGTTAAGAGTAAGACAACCCTTCTGTTTACCTAATTGGATTTGAAAAAGCTGAAGTATGATGTGAACACCGCATATACTAATATCTAAACTGCATTTAATAAGTGAAGTTTGTAAGTGAGGTCTCCAGAACTGGATACAGTATTCTAAATGAACAGGCCGAGAACTGAACGATCAGCGGTCATGTGATTGCTCATTTCTCAGCCTTAGAGCTGAGGTGGGACAGCTGCAGCATCACTTGGATGCTGCAACATACAGAGGAGTATGTGTGTTTTTTTTTTTTATTATAAACCCCAAACCTCTCCTTGAAACATATTTACAGTAGGACAAGCGTCAATCTACACTAAGACAAAAAGGTTACAAAAATAAATACGTAAAAAAGGAGCAGACTTAATGGACCACTTGTTCTTTTTCTGGTGTCACTCTTCTTTGTTTTCTGTGTTTTTAACCCACAGTTTTCCACCTAAAGATCTTAATGAAGTCCAAGTCAGGACAATTAAGAACATTAAGGATTGGTTCACACCATACAGGGCTGCCCTCATTTCAGTGGGCTGTTCTATGCATGAGAAATACAGAAAATAAATCTCAGACTCTTTTTCCAAGAAATGTGCCATACCAAACTGCATGGTTTCCAAAAGCATGGACGTTTGCAGATGCTTGGGGGTGCCTTTGACAATTAATGGCACCACCATTGTTAAATGACAGCACATTTGTGTGCATGTCAGGAAATCAGGCGTTTTTGCGCATGTTCCCTACTCACAGTAGTGTGAACCTAGCCTAACTATGTGAATTATATCCATTACCCATCTTTTCAAGGCTTTATAAGCTTTCAGAGTGTGCAATGGGAAGTGTTTACATTTTTGCTGTTCTTCTATCTCTTACAAAGATACCTTGTCCGTGAATGTAAATGTCTACATTGCTAATGCTTGTCTTGCTGTTAAATGCGTTTCAACAGACGTAAATTCCCTGTTCTTTACAAATGAACACACTTAGGATGTTAATCTTGTTTTAATGCCAGTGGAAGACAACAGATTGTCCCCCCCCCCCCCAAAAAAAAAACAATGCCTTCAGCGGTCATTATTAGTCAAAGTCATACGGTTGTTAAAATGCATCAAAATTTAACTGATGTCAGACATTTGGTAAGACTGCTCATAAGCACCATGTGCTAGTATTAATATTTTTAATCCCTGGATTCATTAGATAAAAATTGAAAAGGGACCTCTCTAAGATCCAGTATGATTCTTCAAGGAATTTCTGTAATATAAGGAAAGTTCAGGTTTCATTCAGACTTGGATCTGTAATATTACTTATGTCCCTTGGGTTTTACTCCGTTATTACAGGCAAAGGAACTTTAGCAGGGGGTGGATTGTATACTAGATTGCCGTCTTTAATTAAAAAGGAGCAGATACCTCTATGGAAAACCTTAATAAAGCTATCTGTTTAGCCGTCATGAAAAGAATTGAGTTGTTGGATGTAAATTACTTTTTTGTATCTGCTTATGTATTGGAAGAGACTAGAAGACTAGAAGGGATTCTGAGAGGTTGAATGCACAATTTCAACTTGAGATTTTATCTGACAGTTAAAGTGTCAATAGAATGTCAGGAGTGGGAAGATAGTTCTTAGAAGCCCTGGTGGAAAGAGAAAATTGTTTTTCAATTAGTTATTGTTCCTAGGATGTAATGCGTAGCTTTGATAGAGGACTGAAGAAGATGTAAAGACAGAATGAACTGGCTGTATGAATTCTAACCTGATCTATTCTAATATAAACATGGCCAGACAGAGAGAGAGATTTACTAAAACTGGAGAGTGCAAAATCTGGTGCAGCTCTGCATAGACACTAAAAGGAGAAGGTGCAGCCAGTTTGGTAGGTGAAGCGGTGTTGGCCAATGACAGAGGTTCTTTAGGTATTGGGTAGCCTGGTACTGGGCACTCTACTAGGCAGCAAGGTCCATGGGCTTAGGTCCCGGTACAGAATGGAAGTTTCCTAGGGACTGGGCCTAGAACCATGTGTGTACAGGGCCCTGTGTACTAAGTGTGATAGTCTCACTCTTTGCTTTAAGGCTGGATATTAGTAAAAGTACAATGTGTTGTGAAGAGCTTGTGGAAGACATACAAGGGTTGATTTCCTAAAATTGGAGAGTACAAAATCAGCTTCAAGGTTTTATTGTCAAATCTTAATTAAACAAGCTGAAGTTAAAATCTGATTGGCTACCATGCACAGTTGAACCAGATTCCAAGTGCTCCAGTTTTCTTAAATCTTCCCCAGGGTCTTTCTTCAACATAACATAGTAGCAAAACATCCACTTCCTTTCAGCTCTCTCCAGACCATGGCATTTTCATAAAAACTGTAAATGATCCTGAAAACATTTTAATTGGTTAAAATAAATATATTGTACTCAGAAAAGTGGTATAAAGATACACTGCTCATATAATTTCCATAAGGACCATCTCATCGTCCATTAATGCTTCATTCGAAGACCATACTCATATTCTTTCTAATGCATTTCAAGGCAGCACCTCTTCATCAGAGCCAACTCGCCAATACTGGGAGACTCTGTGAGACTCTCAGAGTGTGATAGAGTCTCACAGTGTTGGTAAGTTGCCTCTGATGATGAAGTGCTGCCTTAAAACACATTAGATAGTATATGAGAGGTTGGTCTTCGAATGAAGCACTTATACACGGATGAGATGGTCCTTATGGGAATTATGTAAGAAGCATGTCTTTATACCACCTTTGTGAGTACAATATATTTATTTTAATCAATTAAAATATTTTTTGATCACCAGTGCACTCTCTGCTTCATTTAAAATAATAAATCTTAATTTTAATGCCACACACATTAGAGCACATGCAGGAACTCAACACTACAGTAAGCTGTAAATGGGAACTTAATGACTTAATTAGCAGCACAGTGGCTTAGTAGCTAGCACTTTCCTTGCATCGCTGAGTGCTCTGGTTTTAATCCAGGCCAGCACACTATCAGCCTGGAGTTTGCATGTTCTCCTTGTGCCTGCGTGGGTTTTTCTCTGGGTACTCCAGTTCCTCCCACACTCCATAGACATGTTCGAAGGATAATTGGCCATTGTCCAGAGTGGCTCAAGTTTGTGTGTGCAAAGTAACACTTTGTGCAGTGCCTAAAGTAGACTTTCTCAACTTTTTCAACACAGAGGAACCTTTGAAGTGACCTTTTGGTCTCAGGGAACCCCTGCTAAAATTACTATATCTACAATTCATGATACATTAGTGGTATGGTCAGTGAGAAGAATGCTCCTTACACTTGTGGTCATTGAGAAGAATTCTCCCCGTACAGATAGCTAAAAAGATCAATGGTGTCAGTGGGAACTTAACTGAGAGGCAGAAATGCCTCATTGTTAAAGGAACCTCTAAGAACCTTTGGAGGAACCCTAGTTGAATATCCCTGGTCTAAAGCAACCCTGGTATGCATTCCTATCATGAAGCCACAGAAAAAAATAAGGTGCCAAGGTTAAAAGTGCACAAAAGATTGCAGTGTAGGGATGGGAGTAAGGGAATTTCCTCATATATACAATTAAAATAAGTAAATGTATCTACTGTATACCATATACACAGCAGGACACAGATTATGGGAGGGAGGTGAAACTCAATCAGCCAAGTGTTGTTATTCTATCACTGGGAGACGTATGACAGGAGCAGAGCAGAGTGATGACTGCTTCATTGACCAATAGGCAGGAGAGGGGCATGTCACAGACCAAACCGTACTGCCTGACTGGTCTAGGACCTGGCTATGCCATTTGGCAGAAGTGTACAGATTACAAGACTGCCTGAACAGAATTATAACTCTTTTGCCTTGTAAGACTGTTCATTATATACTGTATCTAACAACTGCATATTTAGCCTGGAGTTCAGCTTTGAGAGACAAAGATGAATGTCTGCACAAAGTGTATTTCTAAAATTTTCTTTTTTCTTTCTAAAGGCTTTTTTTGAGTGAGAGAACAGACAAGATTTATGATCTTCTTTTCCACATAATATCATGTATGATTTTTAAACTGTTCTGCAACAAAATGGCTAAAATTTGTATCCCTGGTAATAGTGTGTTTAGTACACCCAGCGTGAGCTATGTGTCTTTTCCTGCTAATTCACATTGCATATATCTATCTGCCATGCTCAGCCCCCTTCTCCCACCCTGTGTCTACTGGTGAGGTCAGTGTATGCCGTATCGCCGTACAGAAGGTTCTATTAGCCCATAGTGGGTGTACAGCATGCCTGATATTTAAGGCTTAATTGGGCATTTAGTGGAACAGCTATTATATATAAGAAAAATCAAGAGCTGAATCAAAATCTATTGTAACTGTTCTGTTGCATAAATGAGAAAGTATCAGCAATTTTGGGTAATTGAAACCTCCGGGTGTTATTAATAGAGCTCATTGAATGTTGTGTTATTGAAGAGAATGAAAAAAAAAAGAATTTAATTTACACTGAAAAATTGCTAAGCATAAATTCTCAAACTACGTTATGAAACCATTGTTGAATACAGTTCTGCATTTTATAAGTTACATTCTTATCACCTCCTGCATGCCCGATAAAGTGTTGGGTAAAGGTCATGATGAAAGTGCCTTACAGTGTATCTAAACCCTAAATAATATAGAATAAAATAATAGTTTATTCTTTTCATTCATATTTCTATCTTGTTTCCTTTGAGTTGCCTTTTCCTATATACAGTATTTACTTGGTGATTCTGCTAGTTTCAGGTGGCATGAACATTTGCTGTTCTAGAGTGACAACGCTGCCTGAACGGCTTCCTAAGCAGGAACAGAGTTGTCACCCTTTGAATGTACACTGCTGCAGAGTACAGCAAGTACTGCATGTTCAGCTTACAATTAGAGACTGGCATGTGCCTCAAGAGTGACTTTTGCACCAGATACTTCAATACAATAGTTTGGGCATGCATTTGAATTGAAAGGACTTTAGAGTTTTTGGAGGGTTTAGTTATTCTCTAACTGGCTACTGAAATGTGAGGGGGGACATATAGCTATAGTGAGTTACACCCTACCATTGTCGACCTTCCCTTTAAGGGTCCATGCACACTGGGCTTCAAAATGGAAGGGGGGGGGGTTCTCCTGCCTGTAGAAGCAGCTCAATGTTATTCTATGTGTCAATGCACATTAGATTGTTTAGGGGCATTTTTCGAGAGGTGAGTTTAGCGGCAGAAAAAAAATAAAACGCACATAAACACAGCATTTAGGAGTGTTCAGTATTTTCTGGTGTACATTGAAAAATTAGCAGAGGGGTATGTTTTGGAAAAAAAACGTTTAGAAAAGAAAAGGGACAGAAAGTCTTATAAACTCTGGTGCAAGCTTCTATAAACATTTTTTATACTGCTTTTTCTGGCTGAGGATCTGGCATTTTTTCTCTGCTCTTAGTGTCCATGGATCCTAAGAAAGGTTAAGTCACTTGGTTGTCATGTTGACTCTTTGACTTCAAGGGATTAGTTACATTGTGGGTCGTATGCCACCAAGAATCAGCATTTTCCTGTGGCAAGTATGCACAGGTGTCTGCATCCAGGGTGGATCATGTGTGCTTGATCAAATTTAACTGGTTCAATGTGTGGTTACATGCGAACATGTGCGTACAAGCTGCTGGCTGCGGCTGATCATGAACACACCTGTGTATACCTGTATGAAGAGCTGCTGAGTCTTGGTGTACAGTCCAAATTGGGTGTCCAAGAGGGTCCCTGTAATAGTCAAAAGTGCATTGATGGTATAAGAACTTAAATGAGTCCAGAAAAAAAAATGTTTTCTAAGGCAAAAAATTGAACAGCCAGCACGTTTCCTTCATCAGGGCTTGAATACTGGCAATAAATTCAAATAGATCCTGGACAATAGTTGCACAGCAGTGTATTGGGTCACTAGACTGACAGCGATACAGATATATTTCAATAACCTAACCACAGCTAATTATGGGCAATGCCTGGCCTATGTGGAGCCATCTCAATGTTTACTTGCTCCGGTACTCTTTTCCTAGGAACTCTGGGTCAGACCAGAAGTACTGATCGCCCCCCCCAAACACCAGGCACTGGACCCCAAAGTAAGCAAATCTTAAGACAAGAGTCCAACACCCCTTTGTCAACCTGGATGTCCCACAGAGCCCCTGGAGTAGTCAGAGTAGCACTGAATGGTTGAGAATTCCACAACAACTTTAATGAGTGCAGAAATAATGTATTTTCCATGACAAATGTCAAACAAGCAACATGTTTCTGGGTCTTATAAATGCTGTCTTCATCAGGGCTTGAATACTGTCAACAAATTCAAAGAGATCCTAGACAATAGCTGCACATCATGTGGACACTGAAGCAGTGTATTGGGTTGCCATCGTGACAGCAATACAGGTTTACTTTAATAACCATAGCAATTGTGCAGTGCCTGGCCTATGTAGAACCCTCACAATGTTTATTTGCTCCAACACTTTTTTCTAGATAGGAGCTTTGGATCAGGTCAGAAGGACTGATTAGCCACTACTAGGCACCAGGCACTGGACCCCAAAGTAAGCAAGTCTTAAGATAAGAATCTAACTTTTAAAGAAGGGTTGCTGTCAACTGGGGAGTCCCAGAGGGCCCCTTGAGTAAACAAATGTGCATTGAAAGGATAAGAGTACCACAACTTGAACAAGTCCAGAAAAACTGTATTTCTCAAGGCAAAAAGTCAAACAGCCAACACATATTGGGGGCTTATAAATGGCTCCTTCACCAAGGCTTGAATACTGGCAAAAAATACAAAGAGATCCTGGACAATAGTTGCACACCAAGTGTATACTGAGGTAGTGTACTGGATCACCAGACTGACAGTGATACAGGTTTACTTTAATAGCCTAACCACAACTATTAATATGTAGTGCCTGGCCCATGTGGAGCCATCGCAATGTTCACTTGCTCTGACACTTTTTTCTTCCTAGTAACTATGAATGCAGTCAGAAGGAATGATCAGTCCCTCTTGTACACCTCTGTAGTACTATAATAGCCATTAAAATGAATAGATCACTACTCAAGGAGAGACAGAGCAGTATTGAGCTTACAATAAAACCTGGTGATGTCAGAGATTGACACAGCCTACCAAACTATAAAGCAAACCATAAAGCAGTGCCTACAGTGTACTACAGTGCACTCTTTTATATAGCTATGTAGCAAGATAGGTGCTCAGTTCATCTTCTGAGCTTTGTGCTAGATCTGCTGTTCTTCCCAAGGGCATTGAAGCCCAAAGCCAGTTTAAAATATGGTAGGCAAGTGGTTAAACTATTGTGTGTGTGTGTGTGTGTATGTATATGTGTGTGTGTATATATATATATATTCCTGTTTCTTGGATCCTTTATCTACAAAACCGTCAAGAAAGTTCCCTTATCCTTGCTTTCTGCAAGAATCAACCTGTGCGTCTTAAATGTTGGCATTGTCTGTGATATCTTCCAGGTGATAATCTATAAAGAATGCTATTTTCTTGACGTATGTCAATAAAACAAATCAGGCATTGCTGTAGGTCTGACGTGGTTTGGTGACTAACATCAGTTGTCTACCGGGGCATTTTTGTAAAATTCAGCTTTGTTTGCTAGACAATTACTTTAATCCCCCTCAAAAAAAGAAAAACATATTTTTATATTTTCTTAAAGGCCCCCCATTTTTTTGCATTTGTTTCACTGTTTAGCAAACTCATACTTTCAGGGGAAAAAATAAATGTTAGTATGCACAATATAATACCCATTGTTTGTTAAATATCAAAGACTGGCCTACAAAATGTACCGATACCACATGTGTAGCACAATTGCTGTTGACATACAGGAGTGTGCCCTATGTGCACATTTTCATGTATGCACAGAGTGGAGGGGGTACATACATACATACATACACACACATATATATATATATATATATATATTTTTTTTTTTTTTTAACATTATTTTATTTTGTTTCATTAAAAATAAACAATTTTTTTATTTAACATTATTGCTTTCCTTTTTTATAGCATAGGCAGCAATGGGTTCTCTTTATGGATACATAATTTTGTCCATTGGACCTACAATGTCTCCTCCTCCTTTCACTGCAACTAATCAAGCACAGATTGAGCTTTATGAGCTGCTTATATGGCCACCATAGTCAGGGAATGATAGTTGTGAACCTGGAAGTCATAAAATGCTAGTCACTTCCAGGTTCATTCATGGAAGAGGAGATCGGATGTTCCTGATCCTCTCCTGCTTGGTATCAGGAAGTAGTTTTCCTCCATCCCAGCCAACCTTAACAAAAGGGAGAGCCACAGAACCATGGCAGGCAGCATCGGTGGGAGATGGGGAGCACCTTCTCAGTACTGATCTCTGGCTAAAAAAACAATACCAAGGCTGTAGTATCAGCCATGTGCTTGTATTATTCCCTTGAATACCAGGACATTTATAAACATACCTGTGTAGACAAGGGGTTAAAGTGTACTTCCACATATGACAAAACTATCAGGAAAAATGCTGTATAAATACAATATATTGATATTTAAATGCGTATAGGTTGCATAAACAAGTGATGGGATGGGTGCTGCTCAACTGACCCTAGGAGTCCAATTTTAAGGAATGGCCTCAGCTGCCGTACTTTATGAGTAGCGTCCATCCATTCACTTGTATTGGCTGACACTGGAATAGTTTGGATTCATTTTCACCTCTTCTCACTTGCCCATGGGGTGATCCTTTTCCTATCATCCATAGCTTGGAGCGGCGCCATAAGGTATACTTTACACTATAGGGGCATAAAGCTATTCACTTTAATAACAGGCAGCAGGCCCCACCTGTGGCTCCCCAGTGATACGAAAAAGCAGAATTTTATACAATAGACTTATTTTATACCTATACACCTCCATAGGCATGTGCTATTATATTAATGTTGTGCTCCATTGCTGCGAGCATGCATATATCTGATAATTACAAAACACATTTTGGTATGAGACGTAAACCTGAAATCCAGGCAGGCAGCACTATACACTTGGGACCATCCATGTTTGGTATACTTCTTGTCCAAAGCGTGACACAGTTTAATCAGGACAGGAAGTGAGGGGAACCCACTAGGGAGATTTCTCCTCCATTTCTGTCCTTCCAACAACTGTTTTACCAGACGTGAGAGAAAAATGCCTTAGGGACAATAAAATGATCTGCAATAGCACTGTACAGTTATGATGTTTAGGCTGCCCTTAAGAACTCCTTCCCTGTCTTTTTCCAGGTTTTGCAAAGTATGACGGCTCAATATTGTTCCTAGCAGGGGTTTGTGTTAAACTTTCACTCCTGCCGACTGAGTTATTTTGTTTCATTACAATAAAACACTGCAGAATGAACTCTCATTAATGTCTTATTTAGCTGCATAGAAACACAGTATTCAGGCTTAAATATTTCCAACTGGCATCCTACATATGTTTCTTTGCTACCAGAAAAGAATTATTTTTCCTTATATGAGTTCAGGAGTTAGGGGAATGTTTGGCACCTAGTAAACTTTTATACAATCACCATGTGGTAAGGTTTTTTCGATCTAAAATGAGACTTTTTTTTTTTGCATGGACTCGCAGAATAGCAAAAAGGAACGTCAAAAGGTAACAAATGATACCCTCCTCTACACACCCCAGGAGGCCGAAACCCTGGAACAGTAGCTATAAATTGGATGGTCAGGTGACCAGGAACCATAGGCACCCAATCCCTCAAAAATATGTACAGAAAATAGCATGTATTAAGGATTTTTAACGGTACCAACACATAATACCAACAAGTAAAGTAAAAAATATAACAATTTCATTGTGTAACAGGATATAAAAATCACCATAAACTTGGTCTTGTTAAAAACATCACTTGAATGCGATTGAAATCAATGCGACTTTGTGTAGTATTGCAGCTGCTTCTGCTCAACATGTTTCACCATATACTCTTCAATAGTCTTATGAGCACTGCACATGATGTCACTTACAAATAGAATATATATCAAAAAGTACAATATAAGACATACCAAAATGCCAAACAATACCAGAAAAACAAAAGAATTTTGTAAAAATAATTAAACACCATAAATAATAATAATAGTAATATCAATGAGTTCCTTGTGGGGTGCCATACCAAAAGAGGTTCCCATCAGAGACTTAAGAGACTTCAAAGAGCTTAGAAAACTTCTATGGCAAATATAGGGGACCAAAAGAGGGTGATATCACTGGCCATAGGGAGGACAAGTAGCCCAAAACTATTCCCTATAGGGCAACATATAATATAAAATTCCAATTAGACCAGATGAACCCTATATATATCTGGGCAACACCCCAACATTGTCGCCCCCCCCCCCCCCCATAGTATTGGGGATGAAACCAATGAATAAATAGTTTTCACATCGACAAAATAGATTTCATTTAAAGGACCAATCATCTTCAATCATCCCAAAATATAGGACCATAGATGACCAATTCACTAAGCAATGGGGGGGAGGCATTTAGTAAAGATGTTACGAACATGCAATATTACCCAATAACTATCCATACTCAAGCATCTTACCAATTAGGGAAAGAACATCGCTCACAACTCGCCCCAATACAGGTATGCTGCAATCACTGTAGGTGCGTCCAGAGGGCTCTTAAATATCCACCCCACCCCACAAGCACATTCCAACACCTGTGAGGTGCAGATGTCATTGAGCGGCAACTCGCATGAACGACGTCGCCGCTCCAAGTGACGCCATGGCGCAAAGACATCACGTGCATGCCTACGACAAAGGCCTCGCTATCTTGGAAAATCTGCCCACCCAACCCAGAACACTGGAGAGGCACACACCAATCCAGCAATGGTGGACACAACGGCAGAAACTTCAAGGATAAGAGCCCAATGGGTGGGGGCAAAGGGGGGGCTATAGCCCCAAAAGTAGGCACTAAAACAGCTCAATCCACAGTAAAGGGAGCACCAACTCCCCACCCCATGAAGGGGCACCCTGGGCATCCATATGGCCAACCGTCTACCCCCATAATCACCCCCCAAAATGCAACCCAGAAGTTCCAACCACAAAAATCAACAGCAATTGAAAAATCAGGCATCAGGACCCCAAGCACTGAGCCACTGGACATACCCAAAAAATTAGCAACATCACAATATAGGGGCAGTAATATTCTGTCCCTAAAAATACCTCTATTCACCTAAAGGATCAAATGACACCACCCAAGGATCTCATGTACAAAAATCAGACATTACAATATAAATCACAAACTAGTTGCAGAATATCATACAACATAAACACATAGATCACCTGACCTATTTACTCATAGCATAGCCCTCAAAGGCCTGTAACAGTAGCATGCCCACCAACCCATGTAGTGTAAATATTTCAAAGCTTTAAAGATGCATGGCAAATTACACAGAGACATGTTGGGGTAGGGAAGTGTGACAGCAATGAAGTGATCCTGTGGCTAGGATATGTTCAGACATTTACATTATTACCTGGCAGTAAGTGAGCATTAAAATAAGCCCACACTGACCTTATTAGCTTCAGGCACTGTGGAAACATTCATCCTCTAACTTCACAGCAGAAGCACTGAAGTTTTCTGTCTGCAGCTTAGATCCCCCTGCTACTCTCCCAGCAGTGGCTGAGCCTACCCACCCACTGCTTTCCTCCCCTCACCCCTCATCTCAACATTAAAGCTTGGTACACACTACTAGTTTTTATTTTTTCAACCCAGTGGCCTGAATGAAAAAAAAAAACAGACAGCGCAGGAGGAGCCACTGTACTATCTGATATTAGTACAGCGATCTCCTCCACTGTGCTATTGTGTTCTGACAGAAGGAGGGGGGGCAGAACACTCCAGTCAGCACTCTTAGACATATTGCCGTCTTCTGTTGGACCGGCTGCTGTACACACAGAACCAATGTCAGATGGTTTCTTTCCTGACATTCAGCCCATGTTTACTAGGCTTAACTCCCTAGCCCAGCTCCCCCTACTCCCATTTCTCTGCAGTGGCTCAGTAGCTGAGTGCTTCCTTCCCCCTTCCCTTCCCTGCAGTCTCAGCAGCTCACTATCCCCTTCCCCCTCCTCCAAGCAGTGATTCAGCAGCTTCCCTCTCCAAGTAGGGATTGGCTTAAATTACTTTTAAACTTTAAGTGTGAGTTGCTCCACAGTGCCATAAGCTTTAAAGGTCAGTGAGAGCATATTTTACACATAACTTACTGTTTTAATTTCAGGTCTTTTTATTTAACCAGAATCCAGTGGATCTATAGGAGGTGAAATGGTACTGACTTCAATCATCCAATCATGTACAAACATTGTTTTTAAAATTTTCCTTGCACATGATCGGATATTCTTTGCAAAATTAATTTCATCTCTCTTCACCCCATTTACTATGCTAAGGAAAATGTGTGTAAAGTGCAGTCAGTGGATGGAGTGTCCAGTATGGATGCTCTAACTTCAGTGGTACCCCACCCCCCACCCTGTCTCCATGAGTGCCACCTGAGGCAGCTGCCACCAGTTGCCTTCATGGGTGGCACGGCACTGTCTACTCCTTTATTAAATCAAAGCCAATGTGTTGAAGGATGCTTCAGTCATGTCTTGACAGCTTCAGACCAAATTATTGACCATCTGAGTTGGAAGATGTAACTCTTGCATTCGTGAGAACCAGATTTGCTGTAACAACAAAGACTTCACTTTTCAGAATCTTTTATACAGGAGGCAGTTACTTTTATGGAGGTCCATTGATTGACCTCAACAATGCAAGAGGTTAGTTGTGTCAGCCCCTGTCCAGCTCAAGAACTCCAAGAACTGTTCTGGCTCCTGTGTCTGTAGAATTCCCACCTCAGTGAAAAAATGTCTGTTCCCACTTCAAATTGAGGCTGTGCTCCTTCAGGGTTTTTACAACACTTCAGTTTACACAAATAAAAATAGCTCCCAATTATCACCTAGCATCAGCTATTAATTAGCAAAGAATCCTCATACTGTAATTCAATCAGTGATGAGGTTCCTGTGTGTTCAGCTGTCTTGACCTAAATTTAAAAATGACAAGTTTTGAGCTTTGCTTTCATGTGATAAGTGGGAACGATGAAAGATGTTAAAATTTCAGACAATTTGCTCTCAGAGGTTAGACGAGCGTCAATTGTCAAGCAATTTTCAAAGGAGGGCATCAAGAAATTGGATCATTTTCACAGTTAGAAAGATTTTTTCAAGAATTCTTTATTGTGTCTCTGTCTTTGTGCTGAAAGATAGGCCGACATTTCACCTTTATTGTGCAGTTATCAAAATTGGAACATTTATAAAATGTCACAAGGAAACTCCAAGGTCGAGAGCAGAACATAGAACTGTTTAACTGTGTATCTGGTCATCTCTGGAGCTTAAAGATACTAATTACATCTTTCACACCCCCAGAAGCCTTCCCTGTGATCAGTTACTACAATATTTCCTACAAAGAATCTGTCAAACGACAGTGCTACTGTATTATGGTTTTGACGTGTTTTGAATATTTTTTAGAACTAATTTTTTTTATTTAGGCTGCGCAAATACTGTAAATAATATGATAGTAAACTGATCTGACCAGAAAACAATCATAGGTTTGTGGGCAACCCTTCACCTCTGCAAATACAGTACAACCTTGGCCAACTGATACTCTAAAAAGGATTTTCCCAAACAGTCCCTAAATGTATGTTCTCCAACAGCTTGTACTGGGACATTTAAGGCAACTCAAAACAAAAAATATAAACAGGTAAATCATTTTATTGCAAAATCATTGTAAAACATCATAATTTAACACAAAAAAATGTTTAAATCATGCATGAGAAGAAATGGCAAAATTGCCTGTAAGCTTGCTGTAGGCTGAATATTGGGATTCACCCTCTGCTGTGTGACAGAAGAAGGCAAACGGCAAGTGAACATCAGCTGAATAGACCCAATGTGTTTCAGAGCAAAAATCTTTCTTCAGAGGTATGCTGAAGGGGGAAGGATGGCCAAGAAACATTCATCCAATTTTAATTTGAAATTTAGCTCTCCACAATTGTACAGAAATGGAGAATGATCTTCTCTTAATGTGCTCACCAATGACACTTCGATGCATAAAGGCTAGGTGGAAATAAAGCTCAGGAGGGGGGGGGGGGGGGAGAGAGAGACCAGCTCCCAAAGTGAATTTTTCACACAAGGGTCACTGTATGGAGACAGCAACCGTCTAATAGGTTGCCCTACCACAATGAGCTCACCTCATGAGACCTCTTTGGGGATATAGATTCATTTTTGGCCTTTTTAGCCACTCAAGTGGTTTTCGCTGTCTGCATATGATGATCCTTGTGTGAGAAGTTCACTTTTGGGGGCTGGTCTCCCCCCCCCCCCGAGCCTTCTTTCCACCTAGCCTTGGTGCAGCGAGGTGTCGGTGAGCACATCAAGAGAAGATCATTCTCTGTTTCTGTACAATTGTGACGAGCTAGATTTTGAGTGAAAATTGGATGAATGTTTCTTGGCCATCCTTCCCCCTTCAGCATACCTCTGAAGAAAGATTTTTGCTCTGAAACATGTTGGATCTTTTCAGCTGAAGTTCACTCGCCCTTCGCCTTCTTCTGGCACACAGGAGAGGGTGAATACCAATTTTCAGCCTACAGCAAGCTTACAGGCAATTTTGCCATTTCTTCTCATATATGAATTTAACATTTTTGTAATGTGTTAAATTATCATGTTTCACAACGATTTTGTAAAAAAAATATTTTATATGTTTATATTATTTGTTTTGAGTTGCCTTAAAAGTCCCAGTACAAACTGTTGAGAAACATACATTTGGGTATATACCTTTTGGGATGTTGGCAACTAGAGAATGAACCCTGTGCTGGATCTACATACTTTACAGTTGGTACTGTACCCGCCCACGATATGGGTAGAGGCATACAGCAGTTGATAGAATCATCCAACTACTCATTCATCTACTATCCAACTACTTATCTATTAAGGGCTCATTCACACCATGCATGCATAAAAACTGATGGAAACTGAGTTTTCTTGCATGTTTCAGTGCGTTTTATACACGTTGCAGATTCTTGCGCAGAAAATCTGCACGTGATACTACTGGTGTGGTGTGAACAGGGCACATTTTTTTTTTGTCTCCTTGCAGAACACATGCAGAAAAACTGATGTCTCGGCACCATGGTGTGAACAAGACCTATAGTGTTGTCTACTGGAGAAACAAGATTAATGAGCTGTTGAAATTAGGTAGGATAGGAATACATGACTTAAGGTCCAAGGTAGACATACAGGGGTTTATTTACTAAAGCTGGAGAGTCCAAAATCAGACTCACTTCTGCATAGAAACCAATCAGCTTCCAGGTTTCATTGCCAAAGCTTCATTGAACAAGCTGAGGTTAGAAGCTGATTGGTTTCTATGCAGAAGGGAGTCTGATTTTGGACTCTCCAGCTTTAGTAAATAAACCCCACATTGTCTAAGGTAGGCATACACAGCTTAATTTTCTTTTGGTCAGCCCAAAGGCTGAACCAAAGATAGTCAAAGTTCCCTATCCATACTAATTGCGCGGATGGAGGAATCCCCATTGCCAGCTGTTGCCGCACTCAGGGCTGCCTGAATACAATGGTGCTGCTGAACATTTACTGCATCTGATAGGATGCAGTCACTATTCAAGCCAATTATTTTCCATCTGACTTAGGCAAGTCAGGTAACACTTATGTCACCTATTGCTCAAATGTTGTCAGATTCAGCACGAATAACTAAAGGCAAATCTTTTTTTGATTTATATAGAATGGTGAGGGTATAGATTTATATACAGTAGCTTGAGAACCACTGTCAACATTTTATTGCTGTCTGCGTCCATGTTATGGAGATTCACTCCCTCTAATTGTCCCAATCACCAATGTCACCAGGAAGGAAGGTAAGGGTAAATACAAAATTTTGAGTAGTCACCAGAACAGAAATAGAGGGGAAATCTTCCAGTAGTGACAATTGTGCTTGTGAGAACTGTCCTAAGAGGAGAATTCCCTGATTTTGAAAAGATATCCTCTCAATTCCTGTTGAGCGTACAGTAGAAAAAGTGAAGGGAAATCTCCCTAATGAGACGCAGATAGCAATAAAAATCTCTCCCGAAGACTGCCTCCTCACGTTTAAACAAGTTTACCTTTAACATCATGCCATTGCTGACCTCCTGAGAATACTAATTTGTAACTTCTACCTGCCTTTCTGAGTCACTGTTCCTTGAACAAACATGCAGAATAGAAAGTCAGAGAATTTATTTCTATACTATTCATTAGGATGGTTTCCCTGTAGTGGAGTGCAGTCATTGTTTTAAGCATGACTATTCTGCAGGAAGATAGAATTGTTATGTGGCAGCTACTTCTACATTTCTTCCTATAATGCCATATTACTGAGGATGTGTATGTATGTACTGTATAAATATAAATACAAGGGGCGTTCAAGTCAAACTTTTTGAGTTTATATAATAAAAGAACAAATTTCAAGGAGTGGAAACTGCATTTATTTTTCAACATACTCCCCTGCTACATTTATACACTTATCGCAGCGTTTAACTAATGCCTGGAAAGCTTCAGTTTAGAAAGATTTGCCAGCATGCCTGAACCATCCTAGGACAGCCTGATTCACTTCATTATTGTGTTCACTGTTCCCACAGAAAGATTTGTCTCTTGTGCAATTTCATGACAGGTTATGCGTTGATTATCCAGGCTCAGGCGTTCCATGTGCTGAATGTTAGCAGGAATGACTGCTGTGGGCTGGGAACCAACACGGCCGGGATCGCTACTGCCAAACGTATGGCCATCTTTGAAACTTTTACACCATTCAAATATGTTACTGCGGCTGAGCGTCTCATCACCGTACTGTGCTTGAAGTCTTCTGTAGATATCTGTGGGTTTTATGCCTTTATTCACAAGAAACTTTATCACCACACACTGTTCCATGAATGCACTAACACTGCTGTCTGCCATCTTGATTAACAGTCTCTGGACTGGCCCACAACATGTGTGCCACCTATCAATAATAGGACACACTTTCCACTTACTACTGCGTGTAGTACTGCCATGCTAGCATCCCTTTTTATATCTGTAAAATTAAAAGTCCCGATTTGATTTGAACTTCCCTCATGTGTATGTTCAGTGCATCCAGAAAGTATTCACAGTGCTTAACTTTTGCAGATTTTGGTATGTTACAGCCTTATTCCAAAATTGATTAAATTCATTTTTTTCCTCAATATTCTACAAACAATACCCCATAATGACAAAGTGAAAGAAGTTCGTTTTGAAATCTTTGCAATTTATTAAAAATAAAAAAATGAAAAATAACCACATGTACATAAGTATTCACAGTCTTTGCTCAATACTTTGTTGAAACACCTTTAGCACCAATTACAGCCTCAAGTCATTTTGAGTATGATGCTACAAGCTTGGCACACCTATTTTTGGAAGTTTTCTCCCATTCTTTGCAGTACCTCTCAAGCTCTATCAGGTTGAATTGGGAGCATCGGTGCACAGCCAATTTCAGATCTCTCCAGAGATGTTCAAACAGGTTCAAGTCTAGGCTCTGGCTGGGCTACTCCAGGACATTCACAGAGTTGGCCCTTAGCCACTCCTTTGTTATGCTGGCTGTGTGCTTAGGGTTGTTGTCCTGTTGAAAGATGAACCGTCGCCCCAGTCTAAGGTCCAGAGCGCTCTTGAACAGGTTTTCATCAAGTATGGCTCTGTACATTGCTGCATTCATCCTTCCTTCGATCCTGACTAGTCTCCCAATTCCTGCTACTGAAAACCATCCCCACAGCATGATGTTGCCACCACATGCTTCACTGTAGGAATGGTATTGGCCAGGTGGTGAGCAGTGCCTGGTTTCCTCCAGACATGACGCTTGGAATTCAGGCTAAAGAGTTCTATCTTTGTTTCATCAGACCAGAGAGTTTTGTTTCTCATGGTTTGAGAGTCCCTCAGGTGCCTTTTGGCTAATTCCAGGTGGGCTGCCATTTGCCTTTTAATGAGGAGTGGCTTCCGTCTGACCACTCTACCATACAGGCCTGATTGGTGGAGTTCTGCAGAGGTGGTTGTTCTTCTGGAAGGTTCTCCTCTTTCCACAGAGAAATGCTGGAGCTCTTTTAAAGTGACCATCGGGTGCTTGGTTACCTCCCTGGCTAAGGCCCTTCTCCCTCGATTACTCATTTTGGCCAGGCGACCCGCTCTAAGAAGATTCCTGGTGGTTCCAAACTTCTTCCATTTACGGATGATGGAGTACACTGTGCTCAATAGGACCTTCAATGCTGCAAAAAGCTTTCTGTACACTTCCCCAGATTTGTACCTTGATACAATCCTGTCTCGGAGGTCTACGGACAATTCCTTGGACTTCATGTCTTGGTTTGTACTCTGACATGCACTGTTAACTGTGGGACCTTATATACACAGGTTTATGCCTTTCCTAATCATGTCCAATCAACTGAATTTCCCACAGGTGGATTCCAATCAAGTTGTAGAAACCTCTCAAGGATGATCAATGGGAATAGGATGCACCAGAGCTCAATTTTGAGTGTCATGGCAAAGGCTATGAATACTTATGTACATGTTTTTTTTCCCTTTTTTTATTTATAATACATTGCAAAGACTTAAAAATGTACTTCTTTCATGTTGTCATTATGAGGTATTTCAGTCTCATTATCTCCCAAATTAATCACCATTTAAAACATATAGGGTATCAATAAGGTACTCACTTAAAGCAAGCGTGGCTCTACTAGTCAAAAATGCACTGTAAACAAAAAAGTCAGAGCATAGACACCTTGTACTAAAAGAAACCACCTTGTTCCGGTCATTATCTCCTAAGCCATACTCCACCAGGCCTCCACACAAGGATGGCCATAATCTGTGCTGTTTTCCTAGCTCTTGTATGGTTTCTTTACCAAAGTTGTACAACCTCCGTAAGATAAACTACCTCTATGTAATTGTAGTTACATGGGTTGTGGCATGTTGCGGGTTGACATGCTCAGCTCTGTTTGCAGATAAACACCCTCATAGCCGCTTTTCCTATAGAGATAAAACTCAGGGGTGGTCCTTTTCTAGTACACTATGCATAAACAGCCGCTATACAATACATTCCTTCCTTCATTTATTCCTTCTCCTTGTGTAGCCAAAACACCAGAAAAGGTATGTTCCATCTCCTAATAGGGGTAAATATTTACTAAAACGTAATCACACAGCACAAAGATTCCTATTCAGCTGCATATTTCTTCCTAATTCATAAAGATGAATTCACCACCTGGCTAGTCAAAGTAAAATCAGCTCATATATTCTACCCTTTCGAGAAGATGCACATTGCACATAATTCCGTAAACAGTCACAAAGACTTAAAGTAGTAAACAGACTGCCAAGTCTGATGCTTACAAGACACTTGGTAGGTTGGCTCAGATTTGTCCCTTTTGCAGTTAGAAGGTTTATGGCCCCCTTTAGACTTTACTGCATACATGCTATTGTGTGTTGTGGTTAAAACCCCATTCCAAGCTAATTATTTATTTGAAAAATCCCTCTGTATCTTAAAAGCAGCTGTATGCTGTTCCCTGCAGTAAATTATTTTTGCCACAGGGTGTCTTTAGTCTTCTGCTTAGTACAATATGTGTGTAAAGTTCTATGTAAATTGATGGCACTATATAAATACCTGTAATAATAATATTTTAGCCCAGAAGACTGAAGACATAATGTAAATGTGGGGTGCCATGGGCCCACCTTGTGAGGAAGTGTCATCACATTTCTCTCCATTCATAGTATGATGATGCAGAGAGTGGCACTGTCATCGCATCAGGCCTTCCATTGCTTGAGATGAAGATCAAAAAATGACCCCATGCATCATATTAACAGCATGAAGACATCTGGAATAATTATAAAAAGCATAACTTGTACTCTTCGTTAACTCCTGTGGAAATGCCATCTATTATGCCTCTCCATAGCAATGAATAGGAGTGTTCTGCACATGCGCAGAAGTAGTTGGTCATCCTGTAGGGTTGGTTGTCTATTTTTCACTCTATACAAGTCTGACACTGCCCATCATCCTTAGCTTTGAATAGGTGTCCACTTATGCTGATGGTTTATTTTGATTGTTAATATTACAATACTGGATTTACTGTATATAGCGCCCACAGTTTCTGCAGCATTTTACAACATGAGGGCAGACAGTACAGTTATAATACAATGCAGAAGGAATCAGCGGGACCTCCTAATTAAAGCTTACAATCTAAAAGGAAGGGTCAAGTGATACAAAAGGTAATAAGTGTGGGAGTTGAACTGATGGAGAAAATAAAAGTACAGTCATTAGGTGGAAGAGGGATAGGCTTCTCTAAAGAGGTTTTCAGGGGTTTCCTAAAGGTGGACCGAGTAGGAGATGGCCGAACAGACTGGGGTAGTGAGTTCCATGACAGTGGTAATCAACTTTTTTGATATGTGGGGCCTCAAGTGCAACACTTGACATCACCAAAGTGCTGCAAGTAATATTCAGTGAATTTAATGCTCTAGAAAGCTGTCAGATACTATAGACATGCAACAGGTGATGGTCAGAAATTGCAGACATTCTACTAGAAAAGATCAGAATTGTTAGAGACCAAGGACAGTGCAAATAATAATAAAATAATGTTAACAAAATAAATTAAACCATTTAACTGCTAGATTTCAATCAAATTAATATTTTCTTTTACTGAACCTAATTAAGGAAGCAGGGACCTTGAGGGCTGCACAATAGGTGCCAATGGGCCCCATCCAGGACCTTGGGCCACAGGTTGGGCACCAGACGTTTATGGTTTTCTAGAAGACGTACTATGAATACTGGAATATAGAGAGTTTTACAGTAAACATATTCACTATTTCCGGCCCACAGCATACGTTAATTGTACATTCACCCCTTAAGCTGTGAGCAGTGATCTACAAAACCCTTACCACGTCCTTTCTTTTCAAGCAAGAATACTGTCAACACTACTTGTACGACAGCATGTATCTCAAATACCAGTGCTCTTATGAGAGAGAACATCTTCTGAAGGCTCCCCCGAGATGAGAAATAAGTAATTACTTCTACAACAAAGCTCAGCAGCTCTTGTAACGTGGTGTACTGTACACATCCATGACATTCCGTCATACATCACTGGTTTATGTTGCCGCAGTAAAACAGCACATCCCTTGTGTTTGCACAAGTGTAGAAGTGATTAAGCTTGGAGTATCTGTCACAGACACCTCGGAGTTATTGGTCAGGTATAGCTTGTGACAGCTGAAGCATTAATATAGTAAGCTTAGGTTACGCCACCAGAGCCTAGATCATAATCCCCTTTCCTTTCCCACAGACGTTGTAATATTACTGGAACACGTTTCTTTGGCTCTTTGTCTGTGTCTACTGTTTTTGGGCTTATTCCTCTGTATCTGGAGTGGAGGATTTGGATTACACAGGCATCTGCAAGGCTTAAATTCCCATTGGAGGAGCAAGTGTGCGCAGGTCGAGTTTGTCGGGCTTTTCCGCTTGTTTTTTCCTGCTCGTGCTCGCCAGCACATCGGTTTTGTAGCAGCGGCAAGCTGAAGTGTCTCATTATACCAGCTCTTCCAACACCATTGAGAGCTCTAAAAAATGTTCCCAGGGCTTGAGCAGAATACAATTTGGAAAGAGAATATCGATGGCTGTTTCCTTTGTGCTGGTGTACTGCTTGCTATCCAGCTGCAGACAATGCTGAAAAGGCTGGAACTGCCACACTTGCTGGAAAGGCTGTAGTTGTAGACCATAGACACAATTCACAATGTTTTATACAAGCATAAATATCTTTATTTTCATGTGAATGCAGTTTTTAAATCCCATTTGATTTTGATTAGAGCAGAAAATCATTTTTTTTAAAATAAGGATCGTTATTTTGGTGCATTAGCTTTGTGTATTGAACCTTGACATTCACAGACGGCCTTTTTTCTTTGTCTTTGAATCGGTCTTAACCAGAATATCCATCCACCATGGAGTTACAGGGATCTAATGATGGGATTACCTCTAAATCATTTAAAAGCAAATGGCTGTTTGATTGGATTATTAAAGTTTAACTCCTGGTCATTTTGTTCAAATACAAGAAGTCTGTGTGTTCTGTGTGTCTGTGTGTTCATTGTTGAATCTTGGGGGTTTATTTACTAAAGCTGGAGAGTCCAAAATCAGACTCCCTTCTGCATAGAAACCAATCAGCTTCTAACCTCAGCTTGTTCTCCTTGTGCAGGGTGGCTGGTCTTGTCTCCGCCTCCTCCTGTAGTTTTCTGCAGACAGCCTGTAGTGGGTGGGCCTGCTGAGCCCCTCCCACAGATCTGTTCTCTGCACAGGTAAAATATGGGTTTGCAAGGGTTGAGGCATGCCAATTGGATTTATATCGTTTGTAGCTTTTGAGGAACATATTTAGGTTTTTGTCCCTGGAGTTCACCTTTAACTATTACTGTTGTTGGTATAGATTGACAATAAGAGAGCTGACCAATCAACAATCAAATCAGTTGACACCCTTATCTTTCCACTTTTTAGTATTCCCAGCTGATATGTTGGTGTGGTTGGATTTAACATTGGCAGTAACTGTAGCTGATTCCATTTTTTGATTGCAGAAACAAAAAATCTCACAGTTGTAGTTTGTGTATATGTGATTTACCACTTTTATGTAAATAAATATAAAATTGTTACAATTTTTTTCTAGCTCTTCAGCTCCTAGCTATGCATTTATAAAATAAAACCAGGCTATTTACATACTGTAAGTCATACTGGTGCCTAATATGGGTTGTGAGAAATATGATTGACAGTACACAAAGGGGGTCTTAAACTGAACAAAGGTTTTATTAGAACATTGATGTAATGCAGTATATGCAATTGCTACATTTCAGTCATTGCTGCCATTTCATAATTAAATGATTTTGAAAATTATCTACATTATATTTATTTATTCATTACAGGTATTTATATACCACTGGCAATTTACTCAGCGCTTTACATACTGTTGATCCACATCAGTCCCTGTTCTCAAGTAGACACACACACACACACACACACACACTCTTTGGAGAGCATCTAGTTAACCTACTAGATTGTTTGTGGACTGTGATAGGAAACCAGTCTGCAGTCATCTATGATTTTCAAAAGCTGTGTGAACTGTAATACCATACTTTATTCCTAGGTGGTGCTGCGTTTGAAATGCTAAATTGCAACCCCCAGTTTAGGCAGAATGGAGGGGCTATGTATTCAGGTTCGATCATGATTAGGTACAGGCATCCTGTAACACGTTTCTGTAATTCATATTTTTTTTGGTGTGTTGCTAAAGTGCTTTACAATATCAAAGCTGTTAAGATTTCTTAGTTCTGAGCTACCAAGTAAAGAGTATGCTAATTATAAGATTGGGATTTGGTTTTTATTAGATGCTGTTGAAAACACTAAATATAGCCAGTCAGTACTTCTGATCTCCTTTCTTTATAATATCGGAACAGGTACTGCCAAAACCAGACTTTGACACATTGTATCTGTGCCCACCCCAGTTTCAGTATTATGCAGTTTTTTTCCTGGTTCAGACATGCTTTGCTATAACAAAAGAAGAAAGAATGATGACTAAATGCAGACAAAAATACCTACTCAGTTTTTCTTATTGTCTAGATCAGTAGTCTCAGGACTATGGCCTGCGGGTCAGATGCAGCCCCTTGCTTGTCTTTATCCAGCCACTGGGGCACTATTCCTTCCTCTGAAACAGAGGGGCATAAATTCTAACACTGGCAACAACAATAATGGGGCATTACTCCTTCCACTGACACCAACAACGGGCATAAGTCCTCCCACTGATATGAGTGATGGGACACTGATACCAACAATGGGACCTACTATTACCATTGATAGAGCATCATTTCTTCCACTGACTCCAACAATGGGGCACCATTCCTTCCACTAATACCAATGATGGGGCACTAAAGTCTGAAGGACAGTAAAATGGCCCCTTTTTTGGAAAGTTTGGAGACCCCTGGTCTAGATCATTATTTTACAAAAGTGAGCTTCTTTTTAGAGAAAGGTGTAGTTCTAATAGAGCTATGTTATATTATTATTATACAGTATTTATATAGCGCCAACGGTTTGCTCAGCACTGTACATTATAGTGGGGGACAGTACATGAGACAATACAGTAACAATACAATACACGAGGGGTAACTAATAGTACTGACGTTCTTCTTTAATATAGTTCCTGACAAGAGTGTGTATTAATTATTGTTGTATCTCTGTTTTCTAGGGATCATATACACCGCAGATATCTTGGATAAGGAGACCACCGACTCGTACTGGCTCACAATTTATGCCACAGACCGAGGTGTTGTGCCACTCTTCTGTACCATAGAGGTTTACATTGAAGTGGAAGATGTCAATGATAATGCACCTCTGACTTCCCAGCCCATCTACTATCCCAGCGTTATGGAAAACTCCCCAAAAGACGTTTCTGTACTACAAGTGCAGGCCGTGGACCCAGATTCCAATACCAGTGATAAACTGACCTACAGGATCACCAGCGGGAACCCACAGAACTTCTTCGCAATCAATGCTAAAACAGGTACACAATCAAATCCTTTGTTAAAAATGTACCTGTTGGCAATGGAAACATTGTAAGGTGGTTGAAAGACAACCATGCAGAACGTTATACTTCTTCTTAAGTGCCTCTGGAGTTCTAAATATTGGCGTGTTCTATTAAGAGAATAACAATAATTTTTGGCTGTGCCAATAGCTGGCATGCCAAACTTCTAACCTTCTTTGGCCAATGACAAGGATGGCAGCTCTCTTGACCAATAGGCAAATGCAGAAGTATTTGAATCATTCATTAACGCTCCCAGGAAGTGTTCGTGTTTGAATATGAAATTATCTGGGCTCTGCGGGTAAACTGAAAAGATTTATTTATTATTTCTGTATTTTGATTATCATGTCTAAAAATAGTAACTAATCAGATCAGAAGTACAATAAACATTACCGTTGGTCAGGAAAGGCCTTACAATATCTGCAAATGAATTTAAGAGAGGCAGAAAACAAGTAATGATTTACAATGGTAATTGAAAAGAAATTTAAAGTGCAACTAGACCCAAAAACAAAAATGCATTACTTTCCTATATTCAGGTTTTTCCCCCTTTATTGAAGAACACTTCCTGTCCTAGGGTGGCTACACCTGTTCCTTCATTTGTATCTATGAAGGAACAGTGTTGTCACCCAAAGCTGCTCCTTGGAACTAGACTACAAATATATATATATATATATTTTTTTTTTTTCAGGTACTTATATAGCGCTGTCAATTTATGCAGCGCTTTACACATATATATTGTACATTCACATCAGTCCCTAACCCTCAAGGGGCGTACAATCTAAGGTCCCTAACTTACATTCATACATACACATACTAGGGCCAATTTAGACAGGATCCAATTAACCTACCAGCATATCTTTGGAGTGTGGGAGGAAACCGGAGTACCTGGAGGAAACCCGCACAGGGAGAACATGCAAACTCCAGGCAGGTGGTGCCGTGGCTGGGATCTGAACCAACGACCCTAGTAGTGCGAGGCGGAAGTGCTAACCATTTAGCCACTGTGCTGCCCATGATGTGGTTGCTATCTTCTGCAGCAATAAACACTTCTTTTCTTTGTTTCAATGACATTCAGAGAGCCAGGAAGTTTTGTACTTTACTGAATATTGAGGAAATTTTAGAAGGTAGATGATATTGTTTAAGATTTCAGTTTATCTAACAAAAAGTTACAAGGACATTGCATTTATGGCAAAGCCAAACAGGTATTTTAGGTACTTAAAGAAAAAGTACATAGGTCAAAATTAATACAACCACCACATTTCAGGATTAGTAAGCTGTAGTGTATAATATTTTTTGTTCTTGGGTTTAAGGAGCCAGCATTGTTGGCCATCAGCCAGCTTACAATGTTTGTGCCATAGACTGAGGTCCTCTTTGTGGAACAAATGAAGGTAGTATTTGTTCCACTCTTGAGGGAGTCTGTTACCAAGATAACTGAACATGCAGCAGTTCACTAATTATTTAAAGCTATGTGTTATTATTATTATGTATTGTTATTATTATTGTCCATCATCCACACACAGAAAGAGAAGGGAAAATGTACATTAAACAGTGTGTGTTTTGTATCACTTTAATAAAATATAAAAACTACAGTTACTAACAATAACATGGATCAAGCCATAAACCCAGGAGAAGCCATGACCTGTAGGGTATCAGATCACAGAAGTCAATGCTTCGTTCACACTCATTAGGGAGCCAACATGGGGAAATGGTAGGAGCACAGATAAATATCTTCCACAAGGAACATGGTATGAAACATTTTCTTTTGAAGTATGTATTCTCAAGGCCCCATTCACATCTCTACATTTCCAAACTGTAGCAGGTGCACATTTGCCGCATGTTTGGTCATGCAACAAGATGTGCTGCAAATGCACCAAAAAATGCAGTAAAAAAAAAAGCCACACCACATTCTGCTGCAAAAAAGTACAGGAGCTTCTTTGGAGCGTTTGTCACATGTGGGGCAGCTGTGTGTAGCACATGTTAATGTGTAAAAAAAAAAAACGCAAGCGGGAATGCGAGTTCGCACTGCGTGCAGATGTGGATGGGGCCCAAAAAGGTACAGGAGCTTCTTAGCGGCGTTTGCACATATGACAGCCGATTCAAGTGAATAGGCTTCCCTATGCGTGATGAACGTTAACAGGTGAAAGCTTTCACAGCTCCCCTCCCTGAAAAAGAAAAAACACGAGTGGGAACATGAATTTCCACTACATGCAGATGTGAATGGGGCCTAACTTAGACCTTTCTGTTAGAGTGTGGCCATGTTCATTCTCCATGATCTCGCTGTATGTAGAAATGTAGCCACCCTCTCTTGCTCACTCCCGAGATGGACTATAGGATTTGTAGTGTTCATAGAGCAGTGCACATGACCAAAACTACCGTGCACAGCTTGTTCCAAACAAAGGCCAATGAGGATGAAAAGGAGAGGGCTAGGAGCTCACAGAGGACAGGAATTATGGAGCCATTACGTTGTGAACGTGCACTGATTTCGTTTTTTTTTTTTTGGGGTGGGGGGGCGAATAAAGATACACTATAACCTCAACTTGGGAAGAAGTTGTGGTCTTATCCATAGCACAAGCCTAGGATTCAATGGTGCTCCAGGGTGACACCAGGATATATCTGAAATCTGAAGACTAACAAAGGTACCTGCAGGAACTAGAAGCTACAATACTTCAGCACTGTTTACATTAAGACCCATGAGATCCCTGAGCCTAGTCAATGTAAGTCCTGGTTTCTGCAAAAATTTTAACTTGAATTCCAGGAATTCAGCTACTCTGTGAAAACTGCAGGAATACCATGAGTTAGATCTAATGAGGTGCCTGCCGCCTCATATACTTGTCTCTATTATTCATGTCTGATAGGTTTATTGTGCTAGAGAAAGAGCTCCAATTGTGCTCACTGTGGTCTCAGTTCCTTTAAGAGCAGAATCGCTGGAACTGTGCCCACCCAACCCCACCTTCTGCCCATTCACTGAAGCCTTTGTGTTATGTGAAAATCATTGACAAAATACAGAGGCTTCTGTGAATGGGCAGGAGTGAGCATAGCCTCTGTGTGCTTCTTTCCTCTCACAGCCCCTTCCTCCAGGAGTGCAATAAACCTGTCATATAGGTAATAGAGATAAGCCCTGGAGGTGACATGTACCTAATCAGACTTAACTCATAGTGTGCTTGCACTTTTTGCAAAATTGCTGAATTCCTGAAATTCATCTTTAACCTCCCTGGCGGTATTCCCGAGTGTAGCTCGGGGTAAAGTTTCAGTACCAAAAGTGGTAACCCCGAGCTACACTCGGGCTTACCATGTGGCGTGGCTCAGGGAGTCCCTGCAGCGCTTACCTTGTCCTTCGCTCCCACGATGTGTCCCCTGCAGCGTCCCCGGCCATCTCCTCCAGCCGAAGCCAGCATCCGGCTTCCGTGTTCCGGTTCCTGTGACGTCGGGACGTACGGGGGCCGGAACCGGCGGCAAATTTAAACATTTTAGAAACTGTCATTTTCTAATAAACGAATATGACATAGTAAAACATTACTGTTTCAAAGCATTTCACATACATTTTGTCCCTACTGCTTTGTCCTGTGCCCTGCCTGCATTTTGATTGTTCTTTCTGCCTGGAAACCTAGAAAAGTCCATGGCGTCCAAAAAGCGCCCCTTTTGGTCAAAAGCCGTTCTGGACCAGCTAGAGAACAGCGAAAGTAAATCAGAACTACTTGCAGAATTGAGTGATAATGATTCGTGGGGAAATTTGTCATCAGACACTGAAAACGATTTTGCGACTTTGCTCAGCGATGTGCGAACCTGGCGCTATATTTCAAATTTCAGTGTTTTTGGTTTGATTATATTATTGAATTAAATGTATTATTATAATATTATTATTTTTTATGATTTTTTTATTAAATTATAATTTATGATTTCGTGTTTCAAGTTTTATCATACCCGAGATGTTTACTAGACTCTTGTTCAGACAGATTTCAGTGAGTTATTCCTAAAAATTACAGCCTACAATAAAAAAACTACATATTTCCATGCAAAAAAAATGGTACCGCTTTGAGCACAGAAATATGGACATAATCAAACCGCTAGTGAGGGTAAAAAGATTCTGGTTTTTGCATACACCATGGCACTGTATCTGTGTTTATGATTGCACCACCATATACCCAGAATACAGCCATCAGTGTCTATAGGAGGCTGTAGACAGCACCTTTCCAGCTGGGGGGGGTGGCTTTCGAACTAGGGGAAAACACTGAATTTACATTGAATAGTCTAGGCACCTGTGTGCAAAAGGCCTAGATCAGACTCACATTAACAAGTAAAAGCAGTGTCTATGTTTCTACAGTCTGTAAAGTGGTGACCTTGCCTTGTATGCTACACTTTTTTTATTGCCCTCCCGGTCTGTAGACAGCTGTCTGTTTAATAGAAGACTCAGTTTGGCATCCTTTTTAGGAACCACCAGTCCATTTTCTTAGTCAGCATTTGGCGAGGCATGCTGGGGCTTCCAGTTCCTCAGTAGCTGAAGTTTAGCAGCTTTGCAATGCCTTCATGAAAAAAAAAAACAAAAACCGCATAGCGCAGCAGCGCTGGGAAGTAGGTCACAGGTTTCAGGCAGCAATCCTTCCACGCTGTTATTTTACCTCCACCTCTAAGTGATTGCTCCACCGTAGGGGGTCCTTTTATTCATTTCATGTGGCATCAGAGGCATTGAAATAACAAGACAAGTCCCTCTTTCTCCCAGCAGTGTCCAGTTAGGTACATGTCCTGTACATCTTTTACCGCCAACCCCCGCTGTGTCCTCGGTAATCACAATCCGCATTAAACCTTCTACCTTTTCTGTGAAATAACGAAAATACTGCCGCTAAAGATGTCCAGAAATTCCTTCCTTGTGAGCTGCGACTTTGACATTTTAACTTGACTGATCGATAAGAGAAAATAAATAAGTACAGCGCGTACCAGACGCACAACGCTTTACTTCTTTACATTAAATAAATGTATTTACCGCTGTTTAAATGATAGTGTATGGGATAGACACGGCATGGCGCTTAAAAGGCTCAGAATTGGCGTTTGTTATATTACAGGGTTCTTTTCACTTGGGAATGTACTTTGCCTCTCTCAAACCTTTTGCTTTTTAAAGTGTATGTTACCCTAAAATATAATACGTCATATAGGAGTCTGTGTCGCTGTGTCATTGTTTGTAACTGTAGCCTGTGTGCGCTTTTCATTTCTTAGTTTGCTGAGGAATACTTGGTGATCCTGCCCGCCTCGTATTTCCTTTTGCAGTGTGACTATGCCAGGTATGGAAGCATATCTGTGCTGGTTTGGTCAGTTTGCCTATTAGTGCTTCCGTTATGGAGTTACAAGATGGTGTGTCAATGCACGGCGTGCCTATATTTCTCATAGTCTGTTTAATGGCTTGTTTACACATATAGTAGCCCTCTGAAGGGTGATCCACAGTGGATGGCTTTTCAGAGGGTATTTGGCAGGAGGTGAGGAGGCAGCATAATGCCTCCTTACCAAAATGTTCACAATACCATTATATTTTGTATCAGTGGTTAATGCTTTTTATTAATACGTAAAGTGAGGACCCTGCATTCACTATATCTGGTCTCCCACAGTACACACAACATGGTAATGCAATTATTTTAGTAAATATAAACTGCTAAATACCTTTTTTCATCAGCAATTAGAGCAGTCTTGTGACTTCTAGCAATGTCCAGCAGAGCACTGGTTCAAACGTGTAGGAGGAAATGTAATTCTCCCCTAATTGTCTTATGAGGCTGCTTGAACCCTGACCCTCTGTCTGGGCAGTGCTGATTGGCCCTGTGCTGATCACATGCACGCTCCCAAGACAAAAAAAATCTCTAGCAATACACATTAAACTAAGCATGTGCAGCTTGCCCCCAAGACTCTGTTCAAGCAGCAGATAGATTGGGGACCATAGAAGAAGAGGAGGATCAGAGAATACAGGATCAAACCACCTTTTTACATAGTATAGGAGTAGAACAAGCATGCTTTACTGCATATACAGACTGATTTTACTATTGCCGGTTTAGTAACACTTTAAAGTGGTTGTAAGCCTCTGACATAAAATATGAACAAAGCACATCCCTCTATAGCAGTGATGGCGAACCCGTGGCATGCGTGCCACAGCCGGCATGCCGAGCCTTATCTGTGGGCACGCCAGGAGAATACCGTATTTTTCGCTCCATAAGACGCACTTTTTTTCCCCCAAAAAAAGGGGGAAAATGTCAGTGCGTCTTATGGAGCGAATATAGAGCGGCCGGTCCGGTATTTCCACCGCCGCCGTGTCAGAATACCGGGCCGGCCGCTCAGCTCTGCAGTGGGACCGTACCTGTCCCTCTATCCAGCGGCGCGCTGTCTTCCCGACTTCTGTAGTGTGCGTGACAGCCGGGTCCCAAGTGCGCATGCGCAAGAAGCAGTGCTCTTTGTGAATGGTAAGGCGGTACCTGGGACACATGACAGATCCCAGAAGCCGCCGGACCAATCACAAAGCGCAGCGCTTCTCGCGCATGCGCACTGGGCATCCGGCTGTCCGACGAGCGCCCACACTACAGAAGCCGGGAAGACAGCGCGCGGCTGGATAAAGGAACAGGTAAGATAAAAAAAAAACTCTGCGGAAGTAAGAGCGGGTACCTGTCAAATTCAGGTAACCGCTCCCCCTCCCTCCCCAAAGGTCAGCAGTCATCTGTACTGTCCGCAGTCTCTGGTCATCCCTGTGCTTTCCGCAGTCTCTGGTCATCTCCTGTACTGTCCGCAGTCTCTGGTCATCCCTGTACTGTGTCCGCAGTCTCTGGTCATCCCTGTACTGTGTCCGCAGTCTCTGGTCATCCCTGTACTGTGTCCGCAGTCTCTGGTCATCCCTGTACTGTGTCCGCAGTCTCTGGTCATCCCTGTACTGTGTCCGCAGTCTCTGGTCATCCCTGTACTGTGTCTGCAGTCTCTGGTCATCCCCTGTACTGTGTCTGCAGTCTCTGGTCATCCCCTGTACTGTGTCTGCAGTCTCTGGTCATCCCTGTACTGTGTCCGCAGTCTCTGGTCATCCCTGTACTGTGTCTGCAGTCTCTGGTCATCCCTGTACTGTGTCCGCAGTCTCTGGTCATCCCTGTACTGTCCGCAGTCTCTGGTCATCCCTGTACTGTCCGCAGTCTCTGGTCATCTCCTGTACTGTGTCTGCAGTCTCTGGTCATCCCTGTACTGTGTCCGCAGTCTCTGGTCATCCCTGTACTGTCCGCAGTCTCTGGTCATCCCTGTACTGTTAATTAGTTTGCACTACTGTACGAGTTGTTTTTTCTAAACCAAAAGCTCGATATTCAGGTTTCATTGCAGTGTTGGCACTTTGAAAGAAATAAGTTGGTTTTGGGTTGCAGTTTGGGCACTCGGGCTCAAAAAGGTTCGCCATCACTGCTCTATAGTGTGTAGAGAAAGGTCGCTCCAGATGAACTGTCAAACTTTTTTGCTGTGAGTGTAGAATGAGGGTGCCTGCACATCCCAGTTTTGAATACATGCAAAAAAAGGTAAGTTATCAGTTTCAGTGAGGCTCTCTTCTCACCCCCTGCAGAAAGGAGAAGAAAGCTGAATCCTTTCTCCAGCAGAAGCCAGACACTGCTCCTTCTGACAGGAGTGACATTGCAGTTGCTCCTGTCAAAGAGAAGTGGCCAAATCACCAGTGCACCCCCCGTCATGGCCCTGATCATGGGCAGTGTCCAGATGTGCCCATTCATTAAGGCAGTCCTGGCCTTCTATAGATGTCAGACAGCCTGTGCCCTTCCTTCATCAAGAACTCAACAGTATGTTGCTTCTCCTTGGAATCCATAATTTATCTGCAATGAAAAAGAAAAAGGGGAATCACTAAAGAGGAAAAGGTACTCTACCAACATGTGAAATTTGAACGATTTATATATGTTAAGAAAAAAGTTAAGCCCACTTTTTCATTACTCTTGGTACTACCCTTGTGGAATGTAAACTACAAATAAAACACAACATGATGTCCATACTTCATTTTGAAGTGCACTGTCTACTAAAAAAAAAATGTTTATCCAGCTTGTTGTTTAGCCGAGTACAGCCTCAAAGGCCTAAAACATAAAATAGTTCTTCTGTCCATTGTGGATCACCAAATTGTATAATCGGATGCGGCCGTGCACTCTCAGTTTATGCAGGAGTTGGGAATGTTGTCCAGGGGAAATAATAATGTATGTTGTTGTGCACTCAGAAAAACTCCAGGTCCAGATGACAGTGTCGGGTGAGGCAGAGGGCATCTTCTATCGTATGCTTTTATGCAGAATACTTGTTACTAATTGCTTAGCATTGATGAGCCATTAATTCTGCAACATGCAATCAGGGGCACTGAAGAGCCATAGAGATGCAGCATTTTTGGAGCTTATTATATAAACAGACAAATTAAGCTGAAGGCCCAGATAATGAGCATTTTTTTTCTTCTTCTGTGTCTGGTAGTGCCATTTTCCTGGCTGAGCCCAGGAGAGCTCTGCTGTTTACATAGTAGAAATTATACCCCAGCCGAGGTATAATAAATGATATGATGGTTATAAACTGAGCTTAGAATCGCCTCCAAATTCCAGTTAAAGGAGAAGAAAGGATATGAGTAGGTTTTATTTCAGAGAAACAAAGTGTTAGTTTTTTTTATACATTTTTGCTTTAAATGGAACTCTAGCCAAATAGTTGATATACAAATATTTATCTAAATTTTGTAGCTTGTGTTTTTTGGCGTCTTTGTAACAGCCAGCAGGGGGGAGTAATACATGCTCTTCCTACTGATTTTCAAAATGTAAAGATCACATGCCTGGGCATGCTTTAAACCTGTATGTTCCAGGGGGGTAGCTGGACACTGTATGGTGCAGTATTTAGCAGTCTACCCATCAGTTGTAGCTGGATTATATTTTCATACCTGCTTCTGGATTAGTAATCAAGCACCTGATCAGCACACCTATATTCTGCACCATCCAGTGACCAACAGGAAGGAACATGCTAGTCTAAAGGGATGAGGGTATGTTCTTTCATTCAGGCTTCTCAATTGTCACCACTTGCGCTCTCTGCTTTTAGTGCATCTGAACATGTGACTAAAAAGCAAGATCTTGAGAGAGCAGAATTGATTGTAGAGCAACAAGCATTAAGGAAATTAATACAGATGGGGATCTCTGGAATAAACCTAGGATATTTATAGGCATGTCTGTGTATTGTCAGTGAGATTTCCTGATACAGCATTTCCAAAACTACTAGGACTTCTAGAATCCCTGCAAGTACTTCCAATAGTGCTTGCAGAATCTCTACCAGTACTTGCAATGATGCTCACAGAATCCCTGCAAGGACTTCCTGCAACCTGAAACAAAGCTGGGTATGCCTTATATCCCAAAGGATATTTAGGCATCAGCTCTGGAAGTGGCTGGTGCTGTGTCTTCTTGCCAGCTACCCCAGAAACACTAGAAAAGAGCTATTACACTTGCTTGTTGCCTTGCCCATTGCCAACCTAAATTGCCCTGACCATTCTGCTGTTTTCCATACCCTCTGAAGACCTCTGCCTGCACCCAACCACTCTGCTTGCTGCTTACCACAACCTTTGTCTGGACCTGAATATTCTTTTGCCAATTCCATATAGTACAATCTTCACACCATAGCCTTCCCATCCTCCCTGACTCCATAGTGGGATGGTCCTGATGGATGTGACCTTGGACCAGCTCACATCAAAGAGTTCCAGGGGCCACCATGATGGCTCCCAACCCAACTGCAACATCAGGAGCTCTGGTGAAGACCAGCTGGTGCTTACATTGTACAGCTTGGGTGAGCCTGTATTACCTGCCATGAGGTGTTGCTCAAAAGCTTCCCTTCTCCAAAACACATAGATATCCTCTTAGATAGATAGTTATCAGAGGAACAAGTGCACCTATTGCAAGATTTCCCCCCACGTATTTTTTATGATAACGCCAACCATTGGATTTCCCATCAACTTTTGTACTGGAGCCAGGTCACCTTTGTGCTTATACCAGTCTGTAGATTGGGCTGTGAAGAAATAGCTGCTCACCAATGAGGTCACCTCGCAGTGTTTCCCTTCTGTAAGCACGTTGACTGTCTTAGATCAACAGCACTATGCAATGTAATAGAATCCTGATTGCCTGACACTGCTGGCCTTCCCTTTTCTGCTTGAGTTCCACTCTGCAGGGTTTGTAACAGTATTACTTTAAGGAAAATATAGGCCCCAACTTTACTCGGTAAAACACTGTGTATCCTGAACAATGGATTTTTCTTTTGTATAAAATTTGTTTTTACTGCTTTTCAAACTTTATTGCATTGTGGTGTTTCGGCTGTAGCCTCTGTACCACTTCATGTCACATGTACTCCAGTGGGTTTCCTAATGGTGACAACCAGGGCCATGGATAAGGGGGGTTCCACCAGTCCTTCTGTAAGGGGCCCAGACCAGCAGGGGGGCCCAGGCAGCTGGGTGAATCAGATGTATGCAGGGAGGTTAATTGGAACAGCGATGGTGTGATTACTGGAACCGATCCCCTGTATGGGTCGTTCTGCAGCAGCTGAAAGCTGACTTCGTCTCCTTTCCCTCCCATCAGCTTTCAGCTGCTGCAGAAAGACCCATACAGGGGGATCGGTTCTAGTAATTGCCCCACATTACCCTCCTTGTGCACCATATGCTTCCCCCTGCTGCCTATACCCCCTTGTGTGCCTCCACCCCCACAGTGCTGCCAGCTTCCCTCATTTCCTTTCCACTGGCAGCTGCAGGCACTAGGACAATAGGATCCTTTAGGATGGAGAGTGGGGGAAGATTCTAGTAAATATGTTCCATTTACCAGCCCCTTCCTTTCCTGAATGAACACAGTGAGTGATCAGTACCAATCACTCGCTGCGTTCATTCATAACTGAAGTACAGTAAACTGTTATTTTCTTCTTTTTTTTTTTGTGGTGGTGGGGGGGGCTGTCAGGTTGGCTGTATGGGGCCCCGTAGTTTTTAAGAGCAGCCTTGGTGACAGTGAACCATGCTGGTGCAATGTGCAATGGGACATCCACTTGTTTTCTTCTGCGGGAGATCATGTAACGGGGACAATACAGAGACACAGGAGACAGAGGCACGGTGTTGTCATCCTATAACAAGTACTTTCATAATTTTATAATTTTAGTTATTTGGTTTACATCTACTTTAGAACCCAATTCCAGACCATATTTTTTTCCAGTTTCGGATAGATTGAGGATAGTTTTGTACTTTTGCTAGATATATGCACTGTATTGCTTATTTTTTTTTAATTATGTATTTGCATACATTTTTCATTTTGTTGCACATGCATCAAAAACTAGTTTTTTGGTTGGGGTGGTGCCAGTTATTAAATGATATATTTTTGTGTATACATGTACAATATATAAACTGTTTATTTAGTGAATTACAGTACAAACTCTGGAGTGTATGTATAACATAATTGCTGTGTAGAATTTGTTACCATTTGCACAGGCACCATGAATGTTTGCTGTATTGCTTGTAATATAATTATCTCCTGTGATTGACAGTTCCATCTAGTGGCCATGATGCTGTATTTTTTTTCTGTTATTGAGGTATTTCATGAAAAATACAGTATTATGGCCAACAGATGGAGCTGACAATCTAAAGAGATAATTATATTGCAGACATAGTGGCAAACGTGTGCTGCCTGTGGGAATAGTTAAGATATCCACACAGCAAATGTTTTATTCATAGACATTTATATATATGCAATACAGACCAGGCCAATATCACTTAGGGCTATAGTTAGGTTCCCTGATGAATGGAAACATTATACAGGGTCTGGTGTATTGATACTCCAGATGCTTGATCGTGATTTGATACTTGATTTTTTTTGGGGGGGTATGGTTTTAAATGCTTTTGATTTGTGAGTTATATATGTGGGGTGTTGTACATTGTATAGTGTCATGTAATTGAAGCCTCATATGCACAGGATGTATATATAATCCTCTTAGAAGCCAGCAGCACTTTTGCAGAAAAGAACGCCTGACGCTTGTAAAAGTGTGTAAAGCTTTTATAGGTGTCAAACCCTTTCATTGGCCAGATTAAATTTATTCTCAATTAATGCTCAAGCACTAAATGTGCCTAGCGTTTAGGTGTGTTTAGCAGCTTTTAGTAGCAGCAAGCATTTTTTTTCTGCCCAAACTCTGCTGCTCCTGAATGTACTGGCAGTAGGGTTCTATTTTTTCCTGCTTCTAAAATCCCCATGCCACTAAAAGCTTGTAAAATTCTATGTGTGCATGGACACATAGGATAACATGGAGGAGCATTGGGAAGCTGGTTAAAAAAAAATAAATAAAAAACACGTTTGATGCCCTTAAGAGTGGCTGCAAAAATGGCCTATGTTTCATGGGGCCTATTAATAATGTTTTTTTCTTGTTTTCCTTGTCTGCACACTTTGTGCCTCTGGTTTCTAGTTCATATATTTTAGGTTTGTATTGCTGTCTGTGACTCCAATGAGTAAATCCACACTCATTTTTTATCCTTGTAACACTCAAACAAGATGTGGGAGTAACAAGAATACTCAAAAAGTACTACTTTAATTTGGAAGCCACTGGAGCCCAGGGGCGGACTGACCATTTGGAAACTCGGGCACTGCCCGAGGGCCCGGGGTCAGTAGGTGGCCCCATGAGATGCCCCTGGTACCTTTTTCATAGGCTTTTTTGAGTTTGGGCAAGGACACAGGGGCCCCATGATCTCCTATTGCCCAGGGGCCCCATGAGTTGTCAGTCTGCCCCTGGGGAAGACACAGACCTCAATATAAGCCACACAGAGGTTCTAACCTTCCCCATTCTAATAAAGACAGAACAGAGGCTTAGTGGCTCTGCCTGGCAGCACTGCGGTCTTCTGTTCAAATCCCAACCATGACACTACCTGCATGGAGTTGGCATGTTCTCCTTGTGTGGGTTTACCTGTGTCCGGTTTCCTCCCACGTGCCAAAGACATGCTGGTAGATTATTTGCACCTAGAGTGTGTGTATGCATGTGAGATAAGGGCCTTAGATTGTAAGCTCTTTGAGTGCAGGGACTGGTGTGAATGTACACTATATATGGAAAACATTGCACACATGTATTTAGCTATCCTAAATAAATGTTCTCTATCTCCTTTACATAGATTTCCTATTTCCTGTTCCACCATTGTCACCAGGAACGCCTGAGAGTGGTTCTAACCCTACCCCCTGTACATAGAACGTTTAAGGTGAAATTGGGCTATCTTGGAAAAGGCAGCTGTTTCATTCTTTGTGGTGGCTTAAAGCCCAACTCTTAAAAATGATTCCTTTGCAGTGGAGCTGCACCCACACTGCAAGGGTTAATCACTTATTTAGGTCTAGGGAACTTCTTAAAGAAGATTTTACTTACCTGATCTTTTCATCTTCTGTGCTGTTCAACCGCCCCTTCAGTATCTTTCCCCCTATGCTCCCACGGTCCAAGACCTGACATCACCAAGACCAATGCAGGGTCCATTGCTCTGTACTGGGTGCGATGACACGAAGGGAGAGTCCACTATCGGAGCATGGGGAAAGTGCCATCTGCTGGGGGAGTGGAGGATAAGGTAACTTAGTGTGTTTTTTCTCTCCCTTAAGGTGGGAATACATGATTAGAAAATCAACTGATCGGTCATCCGACGACCGAGAGGCATTTGTTCGTTGGTCAAAATCGCGGCCCACATTAACCAATCTAAAAAAAATGGTCGTCGGGCAATACGTAGTGTTAACATCTTCCGTACAAGTGGAAGTGATGTGGTGTGTGTGACTTTGTGGCCAAAGAGAAGAGGCACCCTCCTCCACACAGCTCACAGGAACAGAACTGTCACTCTGCTGGAGGTCCCTCCCCGTCACCATTTTTCTCTTGGTGTCAGGAAAACTTGTCAAATGTTATTCATGCTGATAGAGAAATGAGGCAGCAGACAGAAATGACACTTAGTGGTCTTAATTGAGACAAGTACACACTAAAGAGAGATATGATTTGTTCATATTTCATGTCTGAGGTTTACAACCACTTTAAGTTCTACTTTGGAAGAATTTTCTGTTAGCGGCTGAGCCAAAATTGGGGGCAACAATCTTTAAGAAGATTTGCGTAGTCGTCCTTGACACGAAGCATCTTTGTGCATTATCTTAGATGGTGGGCTAATTGCCTCTGGTGTAAGCAGATTTTGCCGTTTTACTTAAAGTTGATGGTTTCTTCAGTCAATTTCCAGCGATCAGCAGATTTGGCAGGTTTGCAATTGGCTGCATCTTTTAGCCCATTTGGATTAGGTTTAACAGTAATCCAAATGCTGACTGCTGGTAAAACTCTGCTTTAATGCTTCCCCATAGCCCGACATCGGCATACTTTATCTTCCTTGCCATCCATTCAGACTTAAGACGCATTTAATAGTATTTTAGGAGTATGTGCAGCAGAAGAGACATCAAAAAATATGCAAGCCTTTAATCTCACAGCGTGCTGCTCCGGATAATAGGCAAACTTTACTTTCTTAAAAAAGATCTGTTGTGCTGCCCTAAAAACAAAAAATCCTGACATTTATATAGTGTCAGTTTATTCTGGATAGCTGTAGAGGGCTGAGAACTCTTCCCATCAGATCCTGACCTGCAGAGCTTACACTCATGTGCCTCAAAAGCACACCCCTCTCTCTAACTCTCACAAAGAAAAGTGAGAGAGGGGCTGGCTATGCATTTGCAGTAAATCAGTCAAATTATTTACTGAGCACACTGACTCTGGTTCAGCAGTACTCTACAAGACAGGGACATTCTTTGAAAGGGGGGAGAACCCAGAGCCGAGAATTGGGGTGAGAGCACCAACCTCCAAGAGTCCTTAACTTTTAAATGATAAAATTAGTTGAAAAACTCAGAACAGTCAACATGTTTCAGGCCAAAACAAGCTACCCCTTCTTCTATAGGAACAAACCTAAAAAAAGGACACATAAATACATTTTGTTTAGAACAGACTTTATTCATTCTCTGGGGAGAACCCAGAGCTGAGAATGTGGGTGAAAGCACCAAACAATGCCCAAGATACCCCAACTTTTCATTAAAATTAACTCATTGTAGAAAACCACAGAACAGCCAACACGTTTTGGGCCAAAATAATCTCCCCTTCTTCAAGACTATAAGAACAAGCCTAAAAAATTAACAAAAAAAAAAGTATAAGTACGTTGTTTGGAGTGGACTTCATTTAGATATTTATATCATTCAGTTGATTTTTTTTTTTATGTGAACTGAATTGCACATTCTGTAAATTTTAACTTTTGTACTATTTTTTTCATAACGTCAGTTCAGGAAAAGGTAGACAGCAACTATTATGACAGGACTTGGAATATAAAATTACAAAATCACAGGTTCTATATGTTAAGTATGTGCACATCTGAGAAGAGAAAGTTCTAAAGGGTACATAAGTAAAATATATGGAATGTGCAGTTGCATATCAATTTTGATAACTATCTACACAAAGTCTATTCTAAACACTATTTCAATATATTTATTCTTATATCTTTTATGATTGTTCCTATACCTTTGATGGAATGGGCATTGGTTTTGTGCCAAAATGTGTTGGCTGTTCTGTGGTTTCCTACTGTAAACTCATTTTATTATTAGTTGTGGATTCTTGGATGTTGTTTGGTGCTTTAAGCATATTATATACAAGGTTTTGTAATAATTCACCTAACTTCCCTGTATGGGCTTTGGGGCAGTGTAAGAACCTCAAAAGGGAATCCATACAGAGACAGCATAACAACTTCATTTTAGACTGTAGCTTTGATGGGTATGAAACAATACTTGCATGCAGTGTCTAGAACAGCCTTTCTCAACCAGCTGAACGTCAGAGGTTGTTAGAGCTTCCTTTAGAAACAAGTAGTGTCTACTTTGCGGATATGTAACCACTGACACCGATGATCTTTTCAGCTATTTGCGAGGAGGTCCTTCCTCCCAATGAAAATGTAATGAGCATTCTTCCCAGTGACCACCAATGCAATGAACATTGTTCCCCTTGACCACCAATGTAAGAAGCATTCTTTTCATTGACCACTAAAGTAATGAATATTGTTCCCATTAACCACCAATGTAATGAGCATTGATCATCAATGTAAGAAGCATTCTTCCAATTGACCACCAATGTCATGAACATTGACCACCAATGCAAGAAGCATTCTTCCCATTGACCACCAATGTAAGAAGCATTCTTCCCATTGACCACCAATGTAAGAAGCATTCTTCCCATTGACCACCAATGTAATGAACATTGTTCCCATTGACCACCAATGTAATGAACATTGTTCCCATTGACCACCAATGTAATGAACATTGTTCCCATTGACCACCAATGTAATGAACATTGTTCCCATTGACCACCAATGTAAAGAACATTGTTCCATTGACCACCAATGTAAAGAACATTGTTCCCATTGACCACCAATGTAAAGAACATTGTTCCCATTGACCACCAATGTAAAGAACATTGTTCCCATTGACCACCAATGTAAGGAACATTGCTCCCATTGACCACCAATGTAAGAAGCATTCTTCTCATTGAGCACTAAAGTAATGAACATTGTTTCCATTGACCACCAATGTAATGAACATTCTTTCCATTGACTACCAATGTAATGAACATTGTTCCCATTGGCCACCAATGTAATGAACATTCTTTCCATTGGCCACTAATGTAAGAAGCTTACTTTCCATTGACCACTAATGTAAGAAGCTTTCTTTCCATTGGCCACCCATATAATGAACATTCTTGCCATTGACCACCAATATAATGAACATTCTTCTAATTGGCAACTAAAGTAATGAACACTGTTCCCACTGACCACCAATATAATGAACATTCTTCCCATTGACCAATAATGTAAGAAGCTTTCTTCCCATTGACCACCAATATAATGAACATTTTTCTCATTGGCAACTAAAGTAATGAACGCTGTTCCCACTGACCACCAATGTAATGAACGTTCTTCCCATTGACCACCAATGTAAGAAGCTTTCTTCCCATTAGCCACTAATATAATGAACATTCTTCCCATTGACCACCAATGTAATGAACATTTTTGCCATTGACCACAAATATAATGAACATTGTTCCCACTGACCACCAATGAACATTCTTTCCATTGACTACCAATGTAATGAGCATTCTTCCCATTGACCATCAATGTAAGAAGCATTCTTCTTATTGGCGGTAATGTAATGAGCATTTTTCCCATTGACCACCAATATAAGGAGCATGTAAGAAGCATTCTTCTTATTAATCATTAAAGTGGTAGTAGATTCTCAATATTGATTTTTACCTACAGATAAGCTTATAATAAAGTTTATAATACCCAGTGCCATTCATTCAGAGCTCTGTTCCACGGCCATGTGCAGGAGTGACATCATCGTGGCTCGGTCATTAAAGCAACTGCAGCCTGGGAACATGGATGAAAAACCGGGAGAAGATAGAAACCTCTGCAGTGGTGACAGTGCACCACTGGAGGGCTTTATTTGTAAGTAAGTTTTTCATAATGTGCTAGTATGCGATGCACAATAGCACATTATGCCTTTTACTTTGCAGGGTACTTTTTACGGTTTCCCAAGTTGACTACCGCTTTAATTTTTTTTTTTAACCTTCATGCATTTTTCCCCCCCCAATACTTACCTGAGCCCAGGGGCGGACTGACAACTCATGGGGCCCCCGGGCAATAAGAAATCATGGGGCCCCTGTGTCCTTGCCCAAACTCAAAAAAGCCTATGAAAAAGGTACCAGGGGCATCTCATGGGGCCCTTTACTGACCCCGGGCCCTCGGGCAGTGCCCGGATTTCCAAATGATCAGTCCGCCCCTGCCTGAGCCTGATCGCAATCCAGTGATGTGCACAAGAGAAGTGGCTCTCCCGAGTCCCTCCCTCCTCATTGGCTGGGCCAATGGCTCCTGCTGCTGTCAATCACAGCCTGTGAAAAGGAAGTGGGGATGAGCTGCGCCGCACTCTTTGTGTCTCATAGACATGCAGAGGTGGCTTGGGAGCCAGCACGCATGAGTACCTCCAGAGCAAGCAGCTTGGGCACTTAGCAGGGTGGAGGGACCAGGAGCACCTGCAGGGGACCCAAGAATAAAAATATCGGGGCTGCTCTGTGCAAAACAATTACACAGAGCAGGTAAGTATAACATGTTTGTTATTTTTTAAAGTGAATCTTTAGCATCCCTTTAATGTAAGAAGTGTTCTTACTCTTCAACCACAACAATAACGTACCATGCGCTGTTGATATAGTAACCATTTGCAGGGATTCGCTGAGATCTGAAAGTTATTTTAAGGGTTCCTCCAGATAAAAAATTGCTGAGCAAAGACTGGTCTAGAAGCATGTACAGAAAATTTGCAGAATCAATATAAAAAAATACACGGTAATTGAAAATGGCAGGGCACCTGGTGATCCTTGCACAACTCCTTGGAGACAGAAGGAGCAATAAAATCATGAAAGGTTACATAGTTACAAAGTCAATAAGGTTGGAAAAAGACTGATGTCCACCAAGTTCAAGCTCTAATGACGCCTGCAGCTTTAGTCCAGAGGACAGCGAAACAAAAAACCCTGGCTGGGAGGGTGGGGGGGGTACTGTTGACAATTTTGTCAAATAGTAGGAAAAACAAATCAATCCTGACCCCCAAGGGCAGTCAGATCAATTCCATGGATCAAAATATTGCTCTAATAGCCCTTAGTAATTATAGCTCTGGATGTCATTTTTTAAATTTCAATATTGATTTTCCATCTCTGTCTCAGGCAGTACTGCAATATAAGTTAACCTTTTTTCTCTAAATTCCAGCATCTCTATGTACCAATAGAGCATTAATGTACTTCTTTGGCATAAATAAAAAAGCTTTCAATTTATCCCACACAGCTCTTACCTCGGTGTCCAGCTTGTTGTATAAAAAAAAAAACTTCATTACTTCCTGGAGAGACTTGGGACATGAAACCTGTTAAGACAAAGGAAGGACTTCACCAGCTGACCTGATTAGCACACACCCTGCAGCTGCCTTTCCCTTCCAGGAGATGGCTCTCACCCACCTCCTCAGGTGCACGGTTTTCCAATGCAATCAATCAGTGATCTCTGTTTTCACTAGCAACCAATCAGTGATCACTGTTTTCACTAATTACAAAGGCATCAAAATATTTTCTATCTTACTTTCTTCTTGCATAGACCGTTCATTTGGCAGAGTGTGCAGGAGCTGAATGATCAAATAACAACCCAGGTGGATCAAAGCTGCAGTATTGAAAACAGCTTAAGTGTGTCCTGGGTTCTTTATTCCCGAGTGTAGCTCGGGGTAGAGTTTCAGTACCAAGAGCGGTAACCCCGAGCTACACTCGGGCTTACCATGCGGCGTTGCTCAGGGATTCCCTGCAGCGCTTACCTTGTCCTTTCGCTCCCGCGATGCGCCCCCTGCAGCATCCCCAGTCATCTCCTCTGGCCGATGCCGACATCCGGCTTCCGTGTTCCGGTCCCTGTGACGTCGGGCAAATTTGAAAATTTTAAAAAATGACATTTTTTTAAAAACGATTATTACATAGTAAAACATTGCTGTTTCAAACCATTTCACATACATTTTGTCCCGAGTGCTTTGTCCTGTGCCCTGCCTGCATTTTGACTGTTCTTTCTGCCTGGAAACTTAGAAAAGTCCATGGCGTCCAAAAAGCGTTCCTTTATGTCAAAATCGGTTTTAGACCAGCTAGAGAACAGCGATAGTAAATCAGAACCACTTGCAGAATTGAGTGATAATGATTCGTGGGGAAATTCGTCATCAGACACTGAAAACTATTCTGCGACTTTGTGAACTTGGCGCTCTATTTCAAATTTCAGTGTTTTTGGTTTGATTATATTATTGAATTAAATTTATTATTATTATTATTATTATTATTTATGATTATTTATTAAATTATAATTTATGATTTTGTGTTTCAAATTTTATCATACCCGGGATGTTTACTAGACTCTTGTTCGGACAGATTTCAGTGAGTTATTCCTAAATATTACAGCCTACAATAAAAAAAACCATATATTTCCATGCAAAAAAATGGTACCGCTTTCAGCACAAAAATTCTGAAATAATCATACTGCTAGGGAGGTTAAAGCTCACCATACACTATATAATCTATTTGTACAATTTCCTTTCAACCATCAACTATATAGTGCAAGGGCCACTTCTGACTGAATACAGAGTGATTGGATAGATGGTGTGTCCTATTATATAGTTTTGGTAAATCTAAAGGAGATTTTACAGAGATTTTACAATCAGATGGTATAGTGTATGACCAGCTTTATACACTTAAAATGAACAAGTTGTACATTTGGTGCCATTAATTATTAACAGCCCACCAAATGCATACGCAAACACACATTTTGCCACGTGAAGAAATGAGTGACAAATGCAGCAAGATGCACAGTAATAACGTGCAACTTGCACCACTCCAAAATGTCCCATGAGTAATTTTGCCACGTGTAGGGCAGCCCATTGAAATCAATGGGCTGCCCTATGTGTGTCAGGGAAAAAAAGCCAAAAAACTTGTGATTCCACTATGCTAGGTGTGAATGGGGCCTGAAAGTGAAATTGGTCTGTTGACACAAGAACAATGAGGCTCCATTCACATCTGTGCATTTCCAAATGCATGAAAACCGTACAGAAAATTCTCACTTTGCCTTTTGTTTCAAAAACATGCTGCAAACGCATAAAAAGGCACTGTAAAAAATGCACCATGCTCCACTCTGATTCAATCTATCTATGGCCAGCTTTAGTACTTCTCTCAAGAATCCTCAACCATGAGGCTAGTAGTAGGATATGTCTTAGGAGGACTTATACAAATAACAAAACACCTTAATGGGTGTACAAAAATAACAGACATACTGGGCTGGATCAGCAGGTGAAAATAAAAGAAAAAAATAGTTTACTTAAACCCCGGACCCTGCATTCACCATATCTGCTCTCCCACAGTACACACAACTTGAAAGTGCAATTATTTTAGTAAATATAAACTGCTAAATACCTTTTCTCATCAGCAGTTAGTGTAGTCTTCTGACTTCTATCAGTGTCCAGCAGAGCACTGGTTAAAGTTTGTAGGAGGAGTTTTCATTTTGCTCTAATAGGATGCAGAACCCCTGACCTCTGTCTGGACAGCGCTGATTGGCCCTGTGGTAATCACATGCACCATCCCAAAGAAAAAAATAACTCTTTAGCAATATACACAAAACTGAGCATGTGCAGAGTGCCTCCTAGAGCTCTGCACTATCAGCAGATGGATTGGGGATTGTGGCAGAAGGGAAGGATCAGAGAAATCAGGATCAAACATCCTTTTTACATAATGCAGAGGAATAACCCCTCAGGCTCCACAGTGAGCATAAAAAGCATGCATTACTGCATATACAGACTGATTTCCCTGTTGTGGGTTTACTAACACTTTGAAGCAACCACGGATTGGTAAACTGTATCTATTTGTTCTTGCATTTAGATGCACATTAACGTGGTGATAGGGTCTTTTTAACCACTTGCCGTCTGCCTGCTGTTTATAAACGGCAGGACGGAGGCACTCCAGGGGCCGGTTGCCGTTCATAAACGGCACCCGCCATTTCTAGCTGTACACGCTCCCTTGGAGCGCGCAGCACCGCGACCTGGTGCCCGCTGTGTCCTTTGGACACAGTGAAACACCGATCGTCGGACAGGACCTCTGTACGAGGTCCCGATCATGTGATCACTGATAGGCCAATCAGTGATCACATGCAAAGTAGTAAGCAAGATGTCACTTGTGACATCATTGCTTACTACGTGTGAAATCTGTGAAAGATCACAGAGGTCACATGGTACAAGGCTATTCACAACAGCCTTGTACCATGTGACAAGCTGTGACCAATCACAGCTCACTCAGTATTTCTCAATGGCTGCAAGAATGCAGACAGAGAGAAAGAGAAATGATTGCTTTTACATCCTATATGGGTGTAAAAGCAATCAGTGTAAAAGAAAAAAAAAAAAATCTTCATCACCCCCCACAAGTAGTACAGTGTCACCATGGTGACACTGTCCTACTAGGGTGACAGTATGTAAAAAAGAAAAAAAACATGAATAATAATATAAAAAAATAAAATAAAAATGTAAAAAAAAGTTTAAAAATTATAATTTTTGGTTATAAACTAATTTGACTTATTTTTTTTTTTACTAAAAAGATAACGGAATACATTTCGGCCAAGATTTATGATGAAAGATTATTAATTTGCAAAATTTTATAAGAAAAACTTGTTTTCAAAATTTTTGGACTCTTTCATTTACATAGCAAAAAAAATAAAAATCCCAGCGGTGAATAAATACCACCAAAATAAAAAAAATTCATATGGGTACAGTATTGCATGACAATTGTCATTCAAAGTATGATAGCGCTGAAAGCTGAAAATTGCCCTGGGCAGGAAGGGGGTAAAAGTGTCCGGACAGGAAGTGGTTAAGAAGAAACAAAGTATCGCAGACTGAAAGAGTCATCCGGGAACTGGCTCATTGCTTCTCTGGGCTGCAGCTTGCAACTTGTTTTCTTTTTTTCTTCTGTGTGACTCTTTGCCAGAGGGCCTTGTCCCTGCTCTCATTCAATTACACATCTTTCTGGTAGTAAATTAAATTATACTCTTCATTTGCCAGATGCAGCGTAAACACAAAACAACAGCGTTAACTAATAGCCCGCTATTGGGGTCAAGTGTCAGGGTTCTAAAAAAATAGCTACAAGGTAGCAGACGTATCACCTGTTATAGAAAGAAGAAAAAAAGGATTATCCAGTGTTTCATTTATCAAAGTAGATGACTGGAGATTTCTTATTGTAATTATTATCTGCAAAGAATTAGCAATTCTTCAGACAGCCCCAGACACCTCCAATTAAAGTAAAACTTTGGCCAGGCTACAAGGAAATATTGACAGACACCCCACCTTCTCATATATACACACCCCTAACAACATCACCGGTCCTGCCAGAAATTCAGCAAACTGTTTCTTCTGTTATCGGTTTTCATTGTTCTCAGTTATCCCTGTAGAGAACAGAACACCCCCCCCCCCCCCCCATGTTATAGAAATGAGGAGAGATGAGTGTTCTGTAATTCTAACACACATCCTGTGCTAGGGTGACAACGCTGATCTTCCATAGATACAGTGCAGATATGAGTGTTGTCATCCTAGGACAGGAGTGTATTACTAGCAGGATCATCAAGTGACAATAAAGGAAAACAAAAAATGATAAAAGAAAAATATTACATCCACTATATATTGCTACTGTACAGCGCTGAGCATACCCCTTGGTGCTATATAAATACTGTATAATAATATACACTCAATGGCCACTTTATTAGGTACTTCTTGCTAGTGCCAAGAAAAACTCTTTTACACCATTACAACACCACCAGCAGCCTGAACCGTTGATACAAGGCAGGATGGATCCATGCTTTCATGTTGTTTATGACCCTACCATCTGAATGTCACAGCTGAAATTGAATGCCCATTCTCCTCTGACCTCTGACATCAACAAGGCATTTTCGTCCACACAACTGCCGCTCCCTGAATATTTTTTTATTTTTTGCACCATTCTCTGTAAACCCTAGAGATGGTTGTGCGTGAAAATCCCAGTAGATCAGCAGTTTTTGAAATACTCAGACCAGCCCGTCTGGCACCAACAACCATGCCACGTTCAAAGTCACTTAAACCCCTTTTCTTACCCATTGTGATGCTCAGTTTGAACTTCAGCAAGTCGTCTTCACCACATATAGATGTCTAAATACAGTGAGTTGCTGCCATGTGATTGGCTGATTAGTAATTTGTGTTACCAAGCAATTGAGCAGGTGTACCTAATAAAGTGGCCGATGAGTGTATAAGGTCTGGTAAGCTGCAGTATCTTGCTATTTTCCGTTTCTTGGTTTTATAGGCGCTTTAAGTGTAAACTGATTTTATTGTTATACAGGCTTTATATAGTGTTAAAGTGTGAGTAAACTCCCTTTTTTTCTTTGTACCTACAGGTAAGCCTATTATAAGGGTTACCTGTAGGCACCACAAATATCTCCTAAATGTTCACCGTTTAGGAAATATTTACATATGAAGCAGCCGCTGATGTCACCGGTGCATGCACACTACGCTTTCAATAGATGGCATGTTCTCCATTGAGAGAGCTGTGCCGCAGCCATGACTCCCATGCGTATGTGTGGGAGTGACGTCATCGGGCTCAGTCATTCAAGCAGCCGGAGCCAGTGAACCTGGAAGGAAGACTGGATGAAGATGGATTTCCTGTCAGTGTTGATAAGGCACCACTGGGGGATTCTTTTCACAGTTAGGTCTGTCATAATGTGCTAGTATGTGGTGCATACTAGCACATTATGACTTTATCCTGCGAGGGACCATTTTTTTTTCAAACACAATTTACTCCCACACAGTTTGTGCAGTGTTTTACAAAATAAAGGTAGACAGTACAGTAACAAAATTCAAAACAAGATTGTTGGGGGCGGGGCTGACCCCTGAGAGCTTACAATCTAAAAGGGAGGAACAAGTGATGCAAAAGGCAATAGATGTGGGGAAAGAAGTTGATGGAGAATGTGAATGTTCCATTTTTTAGATGGATGTGGATTAGGCTTCCCTGAAGGCTTGAGGTTTCAGGAATCACCTATAGGTGGACAGAGTCAAGATATAGTCGGGTAGAAAGGGGTAGGAAGTTCCAGAGATTGATAGAGGCTTCGGAGAAGTCCTGAAGACAAGCAGTTCTAGAGGATGATAGAGGCTTGGGAGAAGTCCTGGAGGCATGCATGGGAAGAGTGACAAGGGAGCTAGCAAGCAGGAGGTCTTGGGAGACACAAAGAAGATGATTTGGGTGATAATTTGAGAGGAGGTTGGGGCAGATTTTTGGATGGCTTTGTATGCTGTTGAATTTTAGATGTTGGGCAAGTGGAAGCCAGTGAAGACACTGAGAGGTTGGTAAGGTGGTAGTTGCTTTTATGGGCTGTTTTTGAATAAAGTGTTGCTCTAAAGAACAATCATGGTGAGGAGAAGGAGATAGTTATACCATTGATCTTGATGGAAAAGCTCGGAGGAGGCTGCACGAGGAATGATAGTGGAGGTCACAGTCCAGGATTACACCAAGAGCCTGGCATGAGGAGAAGCACTGATAGTTGTGCCACTGATTTTGATGGAAAAGCTTGGAGGGGGTGACATGAGGAAGAGGAAATATTATGAAGTCAGATTAAAGATAGAATTTCAGGTAGTGTTGTGATATCTATGCTGATATATCAGTTAGAAAAATGAGTGCTTTGCGAGGAGACTAAAGAGGTGAGTTAAGGAGTAGAGATAGATTTGGGTGTCATCAGCATAGAGATAGTAATGGAAGCTGTGGGAGGTTATTAACTGACCAAGGAAGGAGGTGTGGAGAGAGAATAGAAGAAGAGAACCTTGGGGGACCCTTACAAAAAGAGGAAGGGGAGATGAGGAGGTTTAGTTGTAGGTGACACTGAAATAATGCTTAGGTAGTTTATGATGAATGTTTTGAGTTGCAATTCACACTTTTTTCTTGAAACCAAAACTGACGGTAAAAAAATCTTTGGATCTATATTCTACCTAAACTAACTGTTCATCAGTTTTACCCATCCTTCTGTCCCTGACCAGTAAGTCATTTTTGTACCCACTTTTCTATTGTGTTCACGTGCAATGACCAAAAGCAATTTTGGCCAAAAGGGGAGGGTCAATATTCAGCTGAAGACCAGATTGCCAAACTCTGCTTGAATGTTACTTCATCAGGTCTCCTTGGCTGAAATCACCCGAGAAGTGGTTTGGCATCTGGTCATTTGACTGGCATAAGACAATTTAAGGTATTATCTTCCATTGATGCAATAGGATTGGTAAAATAGATGATGATTTTTTTTCGACTGTGAATAGTTTCAATGTAAGGTAAAATTGCTACAAAAATGTTCTCAGTCATAAACACACTAAGCATCTGAATATTTAAGTGACGTTAAAAACAATAGTTACTTGTGTTTACCTCCAAAGGGGAACTCTGCCTCGTGCTGAGATAATGTTATATTTGTGGTAGAAGAATAGTCAAAAAGCTAAAGGCTTTTGTTTTATGTGCCTCTGTATACTTAGCAACATGATTATCTGCCATGCCCTGCTGTTACTTATTGCCAAGGATACTAATTCAGCGTGAATGAAGTAATCATATTGCATTTAGCCCTGACACCCTGAGATGATGGTATCGACAGTCATATGTTCCATTTGCTTCCATGTTCTGTGAACTGTGCATTCACTTTGGAGTTCTATGAAGGATCAAATGTATTGTAATATTATTCATAAATATACTTACAAATAATTTGTAATAATATTAAATCAGAACTATACTGCATCTGAGAACCACAAACTAAAAACACTATTTAATTAATTTCTATTATTCAAAGAAGACTCTCCCATCCATCCAAGTTTTCATGCTCTACAGGGCACTTATACCCTCTTCCTGCCCAGGCCAATTTCCAGCTTTCAGCGCTCTCACACTTTAAATGACAATTGTGCTGTCATGCAACACTGTACCCATATGAAATTTTTTATCATTTTTTTGTGACAGATAGAGTTTTTTGTGTTGGTGGTATTTAATCACCTCTGGGTTTTTTATTTTTTCTTAAACAAACCAAAAACCACTGAAAATTTTGGAAAAAAACGTTTTTTCTTAGATTTTGTTATAAAATTTTGTAAATAAGTGATTTTTCTCCTTCACTGATGTGTGCCAATGAGGCTGTAGTGATGGGCACTGATAGGCTGCACTGATAGGTGGCACTGATGGGCACTGATGAGGAGGCACTGGTAGGTAGCACTGATGGGCATTGACAGACATCACTGGTGGGCACTGAAAGGCAGCACACATATATGGCACTGATAGGCGGCACTGACTGGCATTGATAGGTGGCACTGACTGGCACTGTTAGGCGGCACTGACTGGCACTGATAGGCAGCACTGACGGGCACTGATAGGCGACACTGATGCACACTGATAGGCGGCACTGACTGGCACTGATATGTGGCACTGATTGGCGGCACTGATAGGTGGCACTGAGTGGCATTGATAGGTGGCACTGATGGGTGACACTGAAAGGCAGCTCAGATGGGCACTAATATGTGGCATTGATGTGGCACTGATGGGCACCGGCAGGTGGCATGGATGAGCACTGACAGCTGGCACTGACAGGTGGCACTGCTGGGGCTACAGAGATCATCAGGGCACACTGATCATCAGTGCTCTGATGATCTGTGTACATGTCCCCTCTGAGGAATGCCGATTACCGGCTCTCCTCCCCTCACGAGCTGTCAGTGTGACAGCTCGTGAGGAGAGAAATGCCGATAACTGGCATTTCCCTGTTTACATGTGATCAGCTGTGATTGGACACAGCTGATCACATGATGAGCCGACATCTTTCCGTTGATCGGTGATCCGCTGTGTCCTAGGGACACAGCGCACCGCCGTTCTGCACGCTCCTGGAGCCACGCATGCGCGGTTAGAATGGGAGGGCGTCATATGACGTTCTCCCAGAACGAGACAACCGCCTTGCGCCCGTCATTGTACTATATGGTGGGTGGGAGGCGGTTAAAAAAAAACTCTAGCATTTTTGGCAGTGGCCATCTTCAGTAAGGGCAGATGATTCATGTAGTATTTACTTCCTGGAATTCATCAGTTCTTCGCTCCACCATGCAGGCAGGGGGGTGTACTTAGCTGGGAAAAACCCTCTTCCTGAAGGCTCCTGGGATGTATGACATCATTTGCCTAGGCATGGAAAACAGGAAGTAACTAAAGAAATGTAAAAAAAAAAGTTCTGCTTTGAGTTTAATATCTAAAATGTGGGTATTAAAGCAAAACTCTATCAGGTTTTAAATTCATTATAATATCAGAGAGCTGATGGCCTTTTTTTGAAGGAATCAAGTTTTACCCCTGGTTCACATCTATGCAGCCATGCGGGCCGCGTTTTGAATGGACTCCCGTGCCCAGTGACATGCAGGGAAGAAGTCCCTGCACGTCTGAAAATGCAGCTGGCATGGGAACCTCGGTTCCCAGTACGGCTGCATTTTCCAGTGCATGCGGCATGCCATTAAAACTAATGGCACTCACCCGCGGGTCTGCATTCCTCTCTGCGGGTGGTGTGGCTGCACAGATTTTCGTGCGGATCCGCAGCCGCACCACCCTCACAGATGTGAACCTAGCCTTATGGTGCATACACTAACAAGTTGGCTTGAGCAGAAATGTACATTTGTGTTCTCATGTGCACACTGCTTCCTAGCATGCCACAGCTGAGTAGGTCTGAACCAATGAAATGGAACTCAAATCCCATGATTGTCTGGTAGTTTTCACTGCCTTGCTGTCAGCACTTTCAGTAATCAGGTAGTAGGACATCATGAGGGTAGATTACAGTCCCATCTTTTTTTTTTTTTAAGGGAAGAAAGTTGGCTGCTTTCCCACAGCAAGGAAAGGAAGAAGTGGCAAGCAGCTGTATTTAATATTTTTTACCAGTTCTTGATTTTATAACACAACTTGCAATTTCATTACACCCAAGATCTTCTTTAAAACCCTGTTTTAAACTGGCATCTGAATTTCAAAGTATAAAGCGATAGGTTCCTTAATGTATCTTTAATTTTATTCTTGAATGCCCTAGATGCCAAAACCATTGGCACTATGCTATGCATATTTTAGACTTCAGAAGAGGAAGCTGAGCTCCAACCTTTGTTTCCTGCAACACATTGGTTAGTGTGACAGTTCATAATGATAAAGGACCAGTCCTGATGTGTGGGAGATATGACGGGGCTTGCTGGAGCTTGACTACAAAATGTTCAATTTTACCATTAAGTGAACTGTGTTTCTGGGTTCTTGTAGTGCTTAAATGTATACCTAAAGATACTTTCAAGTATATGTAGGTATCTGTTCTCAGTTCTTGATGCTAGTGTGAAGGGGGGGTGACCCAAAGCACAATACAGCAGGGGAAGGAAGACCTGGGGAACTTGGTTCCTTTATGACTTCCTGTGGCCACCTGGGAACACATGTCTGATTGGACGCTGGTCGCCTTGTGATCTCCATGGTCATCTGGGGTGAGGGCACAGCTTATTTAAGGCCCTGCCACCCTGATTTGGTGTGCATTTTGGCAAGTGGCTAGTGTAGGGACAGATTCCTCACCTGTTAGGGACAGCACTTAGCAGCAGGAAAAGGTTTCTGAAGGAGTAGGGAAGGTGCAGGGATTAAGTCTTCCTTGTGGAGAAGCTTCTCTATTGGGTTCAATTGGCCAGGTTGTGCTTCCACTCCTCTTTGCAGATGCTGTTAGCATCACTTTAACCCACATGATCGCTGCTGTGAGACTTGTAAGTGGTTCCAGACAGCTGTGCTCACCTGTCGAGGCTGGTTGTATCTTGTTGGAACATTTCAATATATTTGGTTCACCACAATCCTCCTCCATGTGCTCTCTTCCACTGCCACACCATGCTGTACACTCCTCACAAGTGTATTCATTTTAGTGATTCAGCAGGTTCACTTTAAAGAAAATCTGTACAGTGGATACTGAGCCCAAAAAAGGCAAGCAGAGGTAAAGGCCTACTCAAGAGTGTTTCCAGTAGGCTCCCTGCAGCTGATCTTTTTCCAGTGTTAACTTACCATACCTTGTTTTTTACTGTGTCTTTATGTGGAAGCCACCATCTTAATGGAGCTGCAGGACTTTGCTTCCACATGTCAGAACATTCCTCCTAAAGATCAATAATCTGAAGGCTGGAAGGTAAATATTCAAGAATAAGCAAGAGAGGTGCAGAATGCACAGATCCACTGGATAAAACAGAAACATGGAGATCCCTGAAGTGCAGATTCTCAGGTACAGCTTCCTCTGCAGGAGTGAGAACAGTTATAGCACAGTAATGACATCTCTAAGTCTCACGCCAAATCTCTCAAGACTCGGTCAAAGGCGGCAGTGCCTTAGAAGATCTCAAACTGCAGATATGCATCTTTGAGTCTGAAGACACAAGGCTGCCTAGGCACAGGAAGAACAATGCTTTTTTTATCAGGATGGACTCAAGACAAGAAGTAAATCTTTTCAAGTGCTGTTTAGGCACTGTTAATACTTGAGTTTGTTCACATTTTGCATTCAGGTCCACTTTTATACTATCATTCAAAGCAGGAAAATATAGTAAGTATGGACAGTAATAATCTCTATCAATTTTATAGAAAAGTGTTTGTTCTAATATAGTATTCATATGGATCTAAACATGTTCTTATATGATGCCGCCTTAAGTCGCACCTTGGCTTTACCTTCTTGTTGTCCTAGAACCAATTTTCCTCAGGGATATCATATTTACCGGACTAACATAAAAAAAAAAACAACATAATTTTAAAATATATTTAATTGTCCTGATCGTAATGAAGAAACAAAATATGTATAAAACGACTAAATTTCCACTTTAAGAAAATCAGCTTTTTTGTGCATTTTCATTGGTTAGCTTACTATGGCTACTACATAATTATATTAATATATAAATATGTACTGTTTAGGAATGTACACATTTTAATGTTAGCAATATAACTTCTAGATACTAAAAACCTCAGATACAAAATGATGATGTCCCTTTAAGGAACATTCTCCTATTGATTTTATAAGTAACCCTAGCAAGCACCAGGAATGGCGAGTTCAGCTGAGTAGAGTAACTGATGATCATGTCTGATCAATCGCCCCGTTATTATGCAGATCGAGGAACTCATTTAAACTCCAGCAAAGTCAGTGTATTCAGCTCGAAACTTGTATTGATTTGCAGGATAAGCCTGTAATTGTGCAATGATCTTACATCTATCCCAATTAAGATTACATGGGATAAGCAGTTTTTCTACACTTTAAACATTTGCTTCAGTTATCACAAAATGGTGACACGTCCCGTTTAGAGACATTAACTTAGTTGTAGTCCCAATGTCAATGTAAATGAATCTTGCAGTGTGGGAGGGACCACTGAACAAAATTCCCTCGAGAGGAGGAGGTCATAGGCTTATAGTTAAACCATAATGTATTTTCGTTGAGCGGTGCCAGCCACATTTTGAGTTTTTACCGTAACTTGAAATTAAAAAGTGGCCATCTATATATCCGGAGATATGATTAGGATCCTTCCTTAAAGTGAACCTGTCCTGGTCTAAAATGTATCGAACAAGACTGATAAGTGCAGTCACTATACCTGTAATAGTAATCAGATGAGTTTCTTTTGGGAACTTTGTATTGCATAGGCCTTACACTGCCTTAACTTCTGTCCAAGTTGATGTTTTGTCATTTAAATGTCAAATGCCGCATCTTCAGGAGCCAGTAGAGGCATTGTTCTTTCATAGTTGGATACCAGGAATGAGATTTGGGAGTGGCAGGAATTGTCTGGAATCCAAAGGGCTTCACAGGGATGAAAGATTTAACAAGGTGTCTTTACCAGTTTTGCTGGTGTGGCAGAAAAAATTAAATTAATATATAAAAAAACAGCTTCAGGCAGAAAGTACACCTATGGGTGCCCAATCATACCTACAGCAGCTTCATAAACCCAGCAGATACAGCTGAATGCTGGAACACTTTTAACAGACAAAGCACCAGAACCTCTGGGTAGTATAGGAGATTGTTGCTAAGTCTTTTCCCATCACATTTCTATTGGTCCATCAGTATGATGCCCTACCTTGCTGACCAGTAGGAATGTGCAGGAGGCAAGAAGCAAGAAACCTGTATAGAGGCAATATTTTCTTTTTATAAATAACCACCATGTAACAAGAATACTCAAGAAGTACTACTTTAATTTGGAAGTCACTGGAGCCCAGGGGCAGGCTGACCATTTGGAAACTCGGGCACTGCCCGAGGGCCCGGGGTCAGTAGGGGGCCCCATGAGATGCCCCTGGTACCTTTTTCATAGGTTTTTTAAGTTTGGGCAAGGACACGGGGGCCCCATGATCCCCTATTGCCCGGGGGCCCCATGAGTTGTCAGTCCACCCCTGCTGGAGCCATGCTAAAGTCAGAATGTAAACTCTGGTCTGTTTTAGGAAACATGCCATGGTGGAAGCCTTTTGTTACATGATTCTGTGCTGTGCAATCTCCTACTCATGTTCCAATTCATTTAGGTTACGTTGTAGTTTACATAGTTAAAGTTAGTTGGGCTGAAAAAGGTCTAGAAAATAAATAATAAAATAAATACAGAGAAAACATCTAAATACACAATCCTATAACCACAGCTGATTCAGAGGAAGAGTAAAAAAAAAACCTATAAAGTATAGTCCAAATTGCTCCAGCAGGGGAAAAGGTCAATCTTGAGGTTGCCGGATGCGGTACTGGAACTAGTGGACAAATTAATCTCATTTTCATGGCCTTTGAAAAGGGAGGAAACTAGGGTTGCCACCTCATCCCTTTAAACCTGAACACATATTAATTACACAGGTTCTGAGGCTAATTTAATTCAGATAAGACACTAAGTGAGTTTAATTATCACTTTAATCAGCCACAGAACCTGTGTAATTATTATGTGTTCGGTTTTAAAGCAATGAGGTGGCAACCCTATAGGAAACCCACTTATAAATTATATCTGCAGTGTCATGATACGTCCATGGATGCAAAATAGGAGATTCCTAGACTCAGAGTCAGTGCTGGGTTCCCCAATGCTATAGGCCTGCTGGTCTTTGATACCCCTGCAATTCATTTCCTTTGCCATTGTCTCTTTTTTGCTTTAGTTCTTCTTTATAAACCCGCCCTAATCCTCACAGAGTCAAATCAATTAAGCATCCGACACCTTAAAAGTTGCAGTTGTATATCCAACAAGGTGCTTTAAATCAATGCAGAGGAACTTTAGTGTAAAGATTAGAAAGATTTGTTACACATTTATATTTAAATGTTATGTACGCCTGTAAAGAATGATTTACAAAACAGCAGATCAGAGAGGGGATTGTTTTTGTTGGTTGTGTATTTGCATCTGTCTGGGCTGTACAAATCACTAATAATCACGTACTCACAAAGAGGCTGCAGACATAATTTGGGATGATGCCTCCCTGCGGGGTTCCTATAAGGGCAAACTTCTCATTTTCTCAAAGTTGACATTGATCAAACCATCAAAAGGTCCTTGAGGGAGAAGACAATCTGATTTATGCCTCTGACAGGTTGGAGGAGGTTTAGCAGGAAAGATCGAAACCACTGCTGACAAGATATAGACATGAACACCAGCACGGGGGTGCCAAAAACAGCAGATATATCTATTGTGATTGCTCTAAACTAGATCCTTGTTTTCACATTCAAACAAATTTGTGTCTCATTCAAGGCCATTTTCGCTATTAGTGAAGGTAAGTATTCGTTTTCTGCAGGTGCTGTCTGGAGGATGTTGTGGATGAGGCTGTTACCTTGTCTTTGACCCCTTACCTACCTCCTGCATCCATGTATGCTCTGGAAAGCTCATGGGGATAGATTACTTATATCCAGCACTGTGTCTTTTGGAAACTTGGTAACTGGAACAGCTGTATTTAATAGGGTTGGTCTCAGTGACAGTAGACATGATTTTAACTTTGTTAATGAGACTATGTATCGGTGCTGATTGAATTTCTTTGCCGTCCATACAGCTTCTGGGAACATTGGTGGACACTGATGTCATGGCATCCCATTTAATTACTGTGGGGGCTTAGTGCCTTCAGTATTATGTTGCATCAAAATCTTGACATACATCTAGTTGGTGTTATATTGATTGAACTATTTGCTTCAGGTATGGGCATGTTAGAAGCCAAGCCTGTCTGTAGTCTGTCAGTGTGGCAAGAGGAATGTACTGTATATATATTATTGTTAGTCTGTATGGGAACGTCTGATAAATCCCATGATTAACATATAATAACCTTCTATGGCTAGATTGGGATAAATGTGGTCTGATACTCTAAAACAGCAGCCCCCAACCTCTTTGGCACCAGGGACCGGTTTCATGGAAGACAATTTTTCATAGAGTGGGAGGGGGGATAGGGGGTGATATGGTTTCAGGACGATTCAAGCATATTACTTCAAGTGTACAATTGAAGTGCAGCAACTCACTTGCCAATATGAAGCCCTAGCTCTAGCATTACCACCTCAGCTCCACCTCAGATCATCAGGCATTAGATGCTCAAGGGACATGCAACCTAGATCCTGTGCATTCACAGTTTTATTGTAGGGTTTGTGCACCTATGAAAATCTAATGCCGCCATAATTTCAAAGGAGGTGGAGCTCAGGCAGAAATGCAAGCTGCTGTAAATACAGATCAAGCTTCACTCAATCACCCGCTGCTCACCACCTGTTGTGCGGCCTGACCCGCTCACCTCCCGCTTTGCAGGCCTGTGTGGCCAGCTTCCTAGCAGGTTCTGTTTTTTTATTTAGCAATACACCAAGGGTTTACCTTAAAGAGGTAGTAAACTGCAGGGAAAAAAAATCCCCTGCAAGGTAATGTCAATGTGCATCGCATACTAGCACATTATATAAAACTTACCTTAAAACGAAGCCCCCCAGCGGCTCGCTGCCACTGCTGTAGAGGCCTCCATTTTCACCTGCACTTCATTCCAGGTTTGAGAGCTCCGGCCATCTGACATGCCAGGCCTCCATGATGTCACTCCCACACATGCACATGGGAGTCCCAGGCCACGGCACAGTAGTCTGAAGGAACAGCGCGGGTATGCCGTTCCTTCAGACCGCATGTGCCAGCTTTAAAAAAGCGAGAATATCTCCTAAACTGTGCACATTTAGGAGATTTTCATTTTACCTACAGGTAAACTTTATTATAAACTTACCTGTAGGTAAAAGTTTAAAAAAATGAGTTTACTACCACTCAGTGTAGTAAAGGGGGGCTGAACAGATCTGGATTTCCTGAAAGACATTAAAAGTCTCTGGTGGTTGAGTTTAGAATGGGAGGTTTAATTGTCAAGAACTTGGTGCCTAGTAGTGCTCAATATGCATAGCAAACACCATCAGTTCCTATAGAAGGTATATACATTGCCAGGCTCAGCACAATCTGGATTTCCACTGAAATTATTGAAGATTGTGGCCTGCACGTATGTCATAAGCCAGACCAGGGAAAAAAAAAGAGGCTGTGCAGTTACCAGTGAACATAAAATTTGTTGGGGATGCTGTTTGAGGGAATGAGGGCCCACTAATGATAAGTGCACTTGCCCTTTAAATGAGAACATTGATAAGCACTATTTCCATTAGAATTGACCACATTATATAATCTCGGTTTACATGGAAATAAGTACAGCTGTTTTTTGTTCCTTACAATTTAGGGAACTTTCCAAAACGTTCAGGAAAGAGAACTTCTAAGTCGTGATTTCGCTCTAGTTTAAAAACTAGCAAGAAATCCCTGCTACTATGAACCAAGAGCATATTTTCTTATGTGCTTCATGCATTAGTTATAATGATGTAATGAGGAGGCAGGCACCGATATAACATTTATGTTTTTGACAATCCATAATCTTAAAGCAGATCTAGACTCGACAACCATATCCTGTAAACACTGGAAGAGCTTACAATATGTTGATGGGCAAATACAACTTGCTTTCTGGTGTAGTGTATGCAGTGAGTTGCAGATTTCCCAACAACTGTAGCATGGGGGCTATTAAAACAACCCATTTTATTTATGCCCAGTCAGGTAGAATCTCTTGCTGCATAGTCATTGGTAAATCTAAAGGAGAGTGTACAATCAGGTTGTATTCTCTATAACCAGTTTAATCCTGTCCCACCAGCCATCTTTATGTAAATGTTCTCCAAGCAAGTGCCTAGCGCACAAAGAACCTTTATAAATGTTTAAGATCGATGTCCCTGCATGCCTGGGTTCTAGGAGTTATCCTGAACTCTCCTTTTGGCCCCCAATCCAATCATTGTCCAAAGCTTGCCGCCTCAACCTACGTAACATGTCCAAAATACGCTCTTTCCTAACCAATGACACTACACAGCTGCTAATTCACTCCCTGGTCATCTTTTGCCTCAACTACTGCAACTCCTTCCTCATTGGCTTACCTTTACATAGGCTACTTCCCCCCTTCAGTTCATTTTGAATTCTGCTACCAGACTCATCCACCTTACCAACAGCTCAGTATCTGCTTCTGATCCCTCCACTGGCTTCCACTCACTCAACAAATGAAATTAAAAATACTACCAACATCTTGCAAAGCCATCCTCAACTCCTCCCCCTGCTACAACACTAACCTTTCTGTTGGGGTACCCCAAGGTTCCTTCTCTTGGGCCCCTCTTTTTCTCTCTCTATACCTCCTCCCTGGGCCAACTGATAACCTCCCGTGGCTTCCAATACCACCTCTATGCTGATGACACCCAGATCTATCTCTCCACTCCCCAGCTCATCCCCTCATTCTCCTCACGTATCACAAATCTACTAAGCGACATATCAGCATGGATGTCACATCACTACCTTAAACTCAATCTTTCAAAAACTGAGCTTGTAATATTACCTCCTCCCCGATCCCCCACTCACGACTTTACCATTAAGATCAACAGCACAACCATTGGTCCTTCCCCTCATGCCAGGGTGCTAGGTGTAATCCTAGACTCTGACCTTTCCTTTGGGCCCCACATCCACTCACTGGCTAAATCCTGCCGCCTCAACGACACCACAAAACAACTCATCCACGTCTTGGTTATATTCCACCTTGATTACTGCAACTCCCTCCTCACTGGTCTACCGTTACACAGGCTATCCCCCTTCAGTCTATTATGAATGCTGCTGCTAGACGCATACACCTTACCAACCGATCAATGACTGCTGCCCCTCTCTGCCAATCCCTCCACTGGCTTCCATTAACCCAACGTATAAAATTCAAAATACTAACCACAGCTTACAAAGCCATCCACAACACTGCCCCCAGCTACATCACCAACCTCATCCACAGATACCGCCCAAATCGCCCACTCCGCTCCTCCCATGATATCCTCCTCTCTAGCTCCCTCATCACCTCCTCCCATGCTCACCTCCAGGACTTCTCCAGAGCCTCTCCCATCCTCTGGAACTCCCTTCCACAGCATGTCCTGTCAGCCCCCACCCTGTCTGCCTTTAGGCGATCTTTGAAAACTCACTAAGAACTGTACTTGAGTCACCTCTGCCAGATCATCCCCCGCAGCTATCACCTTTTGTATCACCTCCCCCTTCCTTTGGATTGTAAGCTCCACGAGCAGGGCCCTCACATTCCTTCTGTACTGAAATGTATTGTAATTGTACTGTCTCCCTTATATTGTAAAGCGCTGCGCAAACTGTTGGCGCTATATAAATCCTGTATAATAATAATAATAATAACCTGGTCTCTAATTACCAACTAAATTGTTCTCTTTGTTTTTCCCAAGACTTCCTGCTCCCTAGCTCCCTTGTCTCCTCCTCCCATGCTCACTTTCAGGACTTCTCCAGAGCCTCTCCCTTCCTCTGGATCTCCCGACCCCGATCTGTCCGACTATCTCCTACTCTGTCTATTTTTAGACAATCCCTGAAAACCCTTCTCCTCAGAGATGCCTATCCCACCTTCACCTAGCAACTGAACTTTTATTTTCTCCATCAGCTCATTCCTCACTAGTGTTGGGCTCGATGTTCACGTTGAACGTAAGTGCGACTCAAACATCGGCCATTTGTGTTTGCCAAACACACAAACAGTAAGAACATTTGGTGGGCTGTTTGTTTTTTGTTCAATTAAAGGAAATTTTCAAACTTGTCTCTTTATTTTTCACTGAATTTAACCCTTTAGTGAATGGGTAGGGGTACAAGTACCCCTTACTCATGTGCAAGGGAGGGCAGCATCAGGGTGTCCCGTTATTTAAAGGTGTACCCTGATGCTAATGAGTCCCCCCTCTCCCGCAGACCTCCACAAACACCGCACCAGGGTTGTGGGGAAGAGGCCATTGTCCCCAATGCTAAGGGCACGTGGCCTGTTAAGCCGCATTGGGGTGGGGGGGAGTGCTTGATTGTCCCCCCTCTTTCCTGCCCTGCCAGGCGTGAGCTTGGATCAAGGGACTGGTAGGAATTTAGCGGAGACCCCACGCTTTTCCCCCCTATTTTTGTTGGCTAGGGTTCCCCTTAAAAATCCTACCAGGCCTAAAGGGCCTGATATGGCTTTTAGGGGGACCCCACACACTTTAAAAAAAAATGTTACTGTGAGGTCCCTCCTAACCTTCCTACCAGACCTAAAGGGTTTGGTATGGATTGGGGGGACTCCACGCTTTTTTTTTTTGCAATTAAATGTAATTAAAGCAGTCCTGCTGCAGCAGGTTCTATACATTGTACAGATGTGCAACTGTGAAAGTAGTGTAAGGGGACCTCCCAGGCATTATATTTAAATACATTTTTATTTTTATTTTTTTACTTTAAGCAATGAAAAATGACTACCCCTTTTAAAACAGTACTTTTTGAAGGTTTTTTTTTCACTGATTCATGTCCCTCAGGGCAGTTCCTGAGTCCCCATACCTCTTTTATGGCCAATAACTTGCAAATAAGCCTTCAAAATAGGCACTTTTGAATTTACATTAACTTGTATTGAGCTTCAAGTTTGCTGTCAAAAAGTTTGACCACGAACTGAAAACGAGGGTGTTCGGCCCATCACTATTCCTCACTGCTATTACCTTCACATCACTTAATCTTTTGGATTGTAAGCTCCAATGAGCAAGGCCCTCTGATTCCTCCTGTATTGAATTGTATTGTATTTTCAATGTCTACCTCATGTTGTAAAGCACAGCGCAAACTGTTGAAGCTATATACATCCTGTATAATAATAATAAAAAATAATAATAACTACTCCATTGTAGCAAACTTTGGAGGTCAATGCTATGAGAAGACTGTTGGTTTTGATTGGTACATTGGTTTATGACCTTCTTCCGCTGAGACTGAACCCGGAAGTGCTCAGCTCTAAGCACTTTGGGGTCAGAGCTATCAAACTCCTGCCTGAAATGCCAGGTGTAGAAGCAGATCGGGGCTCTCTGTCCTGATCTGTTTCAGCTAGTGACAGTGACAGAGGAACAAAAACAAAATAGGCAATAAACCAAGATTTAAACTGCTGTGAATATTTTCAGAAAAAGTCTCCTTTTGACCAAAGGTTTTCTTTGAATAACAAAGTTCACATTCATACCATCCACACAGAAAGATTGTATGAATAAAAGGAGGGAATAAAAACATCTCTACTCTGCAGCCCAAATGTTTAATCTTGAAAGACAGACAGCCCAAGGCTTGGGATAATATTCAAATACTGTACATATTAGTAAAAATAGGAACAGATGAGGGGAACAGAACTTCAAAGGTGGAAGGAAAAAATGCTACATTTGCAGATTACATGGCATCTCATTTATTTGCTATCAGGAACAGCCAGAAAAATGTGTGATTAAAATTAAACAGTGAACAAAAATAATGAGGTGACAAAAATTCAAAAGAGTAGAGGAACGAAAGCTGTAAAATGTGTCGGTCACAAGCTTGAAATGAGCTTAAAATAAACAAAGAAACTTTAATCCGACCATAGACAAGGAGATATATGTTTGAGAGCGACCAATGGGGAAAAACTGCTGGTTCTCTCATGACCTGAAAAGGCCATGACAATCCACCGCACGCATGCAGTAAATCTGATCTTTTTCTCTACTGTATACAGTTATTATTATTATACAGGATTTATATAGCCCCAATAGTTTGCTCAGCGCTGTACATTATCATGGGAGACAGTACATGAGACAGTACAGTAACAATACAATACACAAGGGGTTTGAGGGCCCTGCTCCTTGGAGTTTATAATCTAGGAGAGTTGTGCTCAAAAGTTTGCATCCCCTTGGAGAATAGGTAATATACAGTATGTACCATTTTTAACCATTTGCCGTCCGCCCTATGGCCGAATGGCGGGAGGCAAATGTCATCAGCGTTCCGGGTGGACGCCATATGGCGTCCTCCCGCACATGCGCAGATTGCGCTCCTGCAGAGCGGCGCAGCGGCACGATCTGTCACCGGTAGAGATGAGCGAATCGAACCAGGCGAAGTGGAATTCATTTCGAATATCGGGAAAAATTCGATTCGCATCGAATCCGAATTTTAGCCAACTTCGGGTGCACGAATCGAATTTTTCCCGATCAGCCGGCAAAAGTGTCACTGCAGAGAGCTCCGCTATTTCTGACAGTTCTGACAGTTCATTTACAGCGGTTGAAACATTGTATCTATTTGTTTCCATTTAGGATACAGATGTTTTTATTCGGAAACAAATAGATACAATGTTTCAACCGCTGTAAATGTGAAGGAACTGTCAGAGAACTGTCAGAAATAGCGGAGCTCTCTGCAGATACACTTTTTGCTGTACTGGAATACTTCTTCTTTTCATTCTTCTTCTTCTTTTCATTCTTCTTCTTCTTCTTTTCATTCTTCTTTTCATTCTTCTTCTTTTCATTCTTCTTCTTCTTCTTTTCATTCTTCTTTTCATTCTTCTTCTTCTTCTTTTCATTCTTCTTCTTCTTCTTTTCATTCTTCTTCTTCTTCTTTTCATTCTTCTTCTTCTTTTCATTCTTCTTTTCATTCTTCTTCTTCTTCTTTTCATTCTTCTTTTCATTCTTCTTTTCATTCTTCTTTTCATTCTTCTTCTTCTTCTTCTTTTCATTCTTCTTCTTCTTTTCATTCTTCTTCTTCTTCTTTTCATTCTTCTTTTCATTCTTCTTCTTCTTCTTTTCATTCTTCTTCTTTTCATTCTTCTTTTCATTCTTCTTCTTCTTTTCATTCTTCTTCTTCTTCTTTTCATTCTTCTTTTCATTCTTCTTCTTCTTCTTTTCATTCTTCTTTTCATTCTTCTTCTTCTTTTCATTCTTCTTCTTCTTCTTTTCATTCTTCTTTTCATTCTTCTTCTTCTTCTTTTCATTCTTCTTCTTCTCATTCTTCTTTTCATTCTTCTTCTTCTTCTTTTCATTCTTCTTCTTCTTCTTTTCATTCTTCTTTTCATTCTTCTTCTTTTCATTCTTCTTCTTTTCATTCTTCTTCTTCTTCTTCTTTTCATTCTTCTTCTTCTTTTCATTCTTCTTTTCATTCTTCTTCTTTTCATTCTTCTTCTTCTTTTCATTCTTCTTCTTCTTCTTTTCATTCTTCTTTTCATTCTTCTTCTTCTTCTTTTCATTCTTCTTCTTCTTCTTTTCATTCTTCTTTTCATTCTTCTTCTTCTTTTCATTCTTCTTTTCATTCTTCTTCTTTTCATTCTTCTTCTTCTTCTTTTCATTCTTCTTTTCATTCTTCTTCTTCTTCTTTTCATTCTTCTTCTTCTTCTTTTCATTCTTCTTCTTCTTCTTCTTTTCATTCTTCTTTTCATTCTTCTTCTTTTCATTCTTCTTCTTCTTCTTTTCATTCTTCTTCTTCTTCTTTTCATTCTTCTTTTCATTCTTCTTCTTCTTCTTTTCATTCTTCTTTTCATTCTTCTTCTTCTTCTTTTCATTCTTCTTCTTTTCATTCTTCTTTTCATTCTTCTTCTTCTTTTCTTCTTCTTCTTCTTCTTCTGGCAACTCCACCACGCAGCTCATTTTTGTTCCAGTATTACTGTATTTTGCTCCTTCAAAATCCTGAAACTTTCTTTTGGCAGGTGTACAGACTCAGGTACTCAGTGCAGGAATGGTGGGAATCCCTCACAATGGGCACAGCAGGTGTACATACAGACCCAGGAATTCAGCACAGGGATGGTGGGAGCCCCTCATAATGGGCACAGCAGGTGTGCATACCCAGAACCTCAGCACAGGAATGGTGGGAACCCCTAGTAATGGGTGCAGCAGGTGTGCAGACCTGGGACCTTAGCACAGGGATGGTAGAAACCCCTCATAATGGGAACAGCAGGTGTACAGACCCAGGAATTTAGCACAGGGATGGTGGGAACTCCTCCTAATGGGCAGAGCAGGTGTACAGACCCAGGAACTCAGCACAGGGATGGTGGGAACTTCTCATAATGGGCGCAGCAGGTGTGCAGACCTGGAACCTCAGCACAGGGATGGTGGGAACCCCTCATAATGGGCACAGCAGGTGTGCATACCCAGAACCTCAGCACAGGGATGGTGGGAACCCCTAGTAATGGGCGCAGCAGGTGTGCAGACCCGGGACCTCAGCACAGGGATGGTAGAAACCCCTCATAATGGGAACAGCAGGTGTACAGACCCAGGAATTTAGCACAGGGATGGTGGGAACTCCTCCTAATGGGCAGAGCAGGTGTACAGACCCAGGAACTCAGCACAGGGATGGTGGGAACTTCTCATAATGGGCGCAGCAGGTGTGCAGACCTGGAACCTCAGCACAGGGATGGTGGGAACCCCTCATAATGGGCACAGCAGGTGTGCATACCCAGAACCTCAGCACAGGGATGGTGGGAACCCCTCATAATGGGCACAGCAGGTGTTAGGGGGTTTAACTCTCCAGCATCCATTAGAGACTGATATAGTAATATAGTTCATTCTTCTTTTCATTCTTCTTCTTCTTCTTTTCATTCTTCTTCTTTTCATTCTTCTTTTCATTCTTCTTCTTTACATTCTTCTTCTTCTTCTTTTCATTCAACTTCTTCTTCTTTTCATTCTTCCTTTCATTCTTCTTCTTCTTTTCATTCTTCTTCTTCTTCTTTTCATTCTTCTTTTCATTCTTCTCATTCTTCTTTTCATTCTTCTCATTCTTCTTTTCATTCTTCTCATTCTTCTTCTCATTCTTCTTTTCATTCTTCTTCTCATTCTTCTTTTCATTCTTCTTCTTCTTTTCATTCTTCTTTTCATTCTTCTCATTCTTCTTTTCATTCTTCTTTTCATTCTTCTTCTTCTTCTTTTCATTCTTCTTCTTCTTCTTTTCATTCTTCTTTTCATTCTTCTTCTTCTTCTTTTCATTCTTCTTCTTCTTTTCATTCTTCTTCTTCTTCTTTTCATTCTTCTTTTCATTCTTCTTCTTCTTTTCATTCTTCTTTTCATTCTTCTTTTCATTCTTCTTCTTCTTCTTTTCATTCTTCTTCTTCTTCTTTTCATTCTTTTCATTCTTCTTCTTCTTCTTTTCATTCTTCTTCTTCTTCGTCGTGCCCCGTGACTGCCCAAATGAGTGAAGTGTGCGGTGATTCTAAGATCGACGGCACTCATCTGCATGTCATACTGACTGACAGTATTATTTCTCTTCCCCAGCAGACTCCAAGGGCATTTAAATTAAAGGTACAGTGTTCTGCACTAATATAAAGGCTCTCTGAAGCCTAGAAACCCTTTAAATAAGTTAAATTTGCGGCGAATAAATTTGCATCGAATCGAATTTCTCCCGCAAATTCGGCGAATCAGCCGAATCAAATTTTTGAATAATTCGCTCATCTCTAGTCACCGGCCGTGTACCTCTGACACGGCCGATGACAGATCTGAGTATCGGCCCCGTTGCCGATACCATGTGACCTGCTGTGACCAATCACAGCAGGTCACATGACAGTTGTATTCAATGGATGGCTTCATTCATGCCATCCATTGTATACTAGTGTCTAGCTGTGAATGGTCACAGCTAATCACATGCACATGTCATGTGATTAGCTGTGGCCAAATCACAGCTAAGCGCAAAAAAAAAAAACCCTGAATGAATCGATGTCATTCAGGTAAATGCTTGCTTATAGCAAAGTAATTCTTTGCTATAAGCAAATTGTGTAAAAAAAAAAAAATACTGATCACTTCCCCAAAGTAGTACAATGTTACTATGGTAACATTGTACTACTTTGGTCATAGTGAAATATGAAAAAAAATCTTAAAAAAAAAAACAAATTTAATAAAAAAAAAAAATATATATATACTGTATATATATATTTTTTTTTTTTCATACTGTCACCAGTCAGTGTCCCTGATCACCGCCATGCCAGTTATATGATGACGCTGTACTGCACTGGTGAAAATATGTAAAAAACAAATAGTGAAACTAATTTTTTTAATTTTTTCATTTTCCAAAAAATTATGACAAAAAATACAACTTCAAAAAACTTGCCATGCCTCTTATGAAGTACGTCGGACTGTCTACTTTGCAAAAAGGGGTAATTTGGGGGATATCTGTACTGTTCTGACATTCTTGGACCTCAAGAAATTAGATTGGCTGTCAGTACTTCAGGATTGATCAATAATCAGATCTATACCATAGTTTGTGAACTCTATAACTTTCCTACAAACTAAATAATACATCCTAATTTGGGTTATTTTCACCAAAGACATGTAGCAGAATACATCTCGGCCTAAATTTATGAAGAATAATTATTTATTTGCAAACTTTTATAACAGAAACAAAGAAAAACTTTTTTTTTCAAAATTTTTGGTCTTTTTTTGTTAATTTAGCAAAAAATAAAAACCGCAGTGGTGATTAAATACCACCAAAAGAAAGCTCTAGTTGTGTGAAGAAAATGATAAAATTTTAGCTTGGGTACAATGTTGTATGACCGTGCAATTGTCATTCAAAGTGTGAGAACGCTGAAACCTGAAAACTGGCCTGGGCAGGAAGGGGGTAAAATTTCCCGGTATTGAACTGGTTAAAGAAAACATGAGTGAGCAGGCAAATCACATTTCTTTTAATTCTTATGAGATTCATATTCAGCTCAACAGAACGGCACGCACAATCATAAAACAAAGCATGGCAACACGTAAACAAATGGAATGACCCCTGTTCAAAAGTCTGCTTCCCCTTTGTCCATAATCCTGTGTATTGCCCACTTTAGCATCAATGACAGCATGCAGTCTTTTGTAATAGTTGTCTATGAGGCCCCGAATTGTAGCAGGTGGAATAGCTGCCCATTTGTCTTGGCAAAATGCCTCCAGATCATCTTGCATGGACTGCACCTTTGAGATCTTCCCAGTGTGGCTTGATAATATTAAGGTCAGGAGACTGTGATGGGCACTCCGGAATCTTCACCTTTTTCTGCTGTAACTATTGGAGGGTTAACTTGGCCTTGTGCTTAGGGCCATTGTGCTGGAAAGTCCAAGAGCATCCCATGCACAGCTGTCATGCAAGAGATAGCACATTGTCTGCCATTATTTTCTGATAACATGCTGCATTCATTTTGTGGTCAATTTTCACAAGATTACCCATGCCTTTAAAGCTCACCCCCCCCCCAAAACATCACTGAGCCACCACCATGCTTCACAGTGATGATGGTATTCTTGTCACTATCAGCATTGTTGACCCCTCTCCAAACATAGTGTTTATGGTTTTGACCTTAAAGCTCTATTTTGGTCTTATCACTCTGGTTTACAATGTGCCAGAAGCTGTGAGACGTGTCAGGGTGTTGTCAGGCATATTGTAACTGGGCTTTTTGTGGCATTGGTGCAATAAAAGCTTCTTTCTGGCACTTGACCATGCAGCTAATTTTTGTTCAAGTATTGTCGTATTCTGCTCCTTGAAACAATCACACTGTCTTTTTCCATAGCAGCCTGTATTTCTCCTGAGGTTACCTGTGGGTTTTCTTTGTATCCTGAACAATTCTTATGGCAGTTGTGGCTGCAGTCTTTCTTGGTCTATCTGACTTTCACTTTCTATCAAGAGATCCCCAAATTTTCCACTTCTTAATTCATGAGTAAACAGTACTGACTGGCACATTCTAGGCTTTGGATATCTTTTTATATCCTTTTCAATCTTTATAAAGTTCCATTACCTTGTTACACAGGTCTTTTGACAGTTCTTTTCTGCTCCCCATGGCTCAGTATCCAGCCTGCTCAGTGAATCCATGTGAGAGCTAACAAATTCATTGACTATACACAGACACTAATTGCATTTTAAAAAGCCACAGATGTGGGAAATGAACCTTTAATTGCAAATTTGCAATGTTAACCCGTGTGTGTCACCTTGTGTGTCTGTACCAAGGCCAAACATTCCAGGGGATGTAAACTTTTGATCATGGCCATTTGGGTGATTTCTGTTATCATTATGACTTAAAAAGGAGCCAAACAACTATGTGATAATAAATGGCTTCACTATCCTTAAGTAAAACACAGATTTTTGGCACGATCAGTCATAGTCATTTCAATATCAATGCCAAAATTTCACAGTTTCTGCCAAGGTTTGCAAACTTTTGAGCACAGTTATGCAAATACACCATTTTTTTTTAGAACATAAGGCTTGGGACAAATCTCAAGTCACAAATAGAAATAACCAAAAATAATAATTTCAGGGACCTTAACTAGCTGGGGACATGAAGTCAGACATTTTCTAAATCTCCGACACGGGCTACTGCCTCTTGCTTTTGAATAGATGAAGAACACTGCACACATCCACTGCCTATTTCTATCATAAATCATACTACACATTTTATTATCTGTGTTCATTGACCAGTATCTAAAGATTAGATTACTGGTTAGGAAATAATACTATTATGGCTTCAAGTTCACTGAGTCCTTTGATTCTTTACTGAGGCTCCAAGTTTATTTCAGTGCTGCTTACAAAGTATTTTAACTTGACAAGCAAATTTATGAAGAGTGGAGCAAAAGCAGCAACTAATAGGTTTCCTTTTTCTCTCTTTTTTTTTTTACATTAGTGGTTGAGAAAATTACAAATAAACCGTAATTGGCTACTGTTAGCAGGAATCTTACATTCCTTGTTCTGCTTTGCGTGAATAAGCCTCCACTGAATATTTTAGGTCAGGTTCTTAAAGAGAACATGTACCGTGTAAACTGTGCCCAAAAATGGCAAGCAGAGGGCAAATGACTAGTCACCAATACTGCTTGTGTTCACCCTATAGCTGATTTTTTCTCTAATAATCTTTTTTACAATAACCTCACCGCAATTACCAAACTCCCAGCTCCAATATACTCTTTGCTGCTGACACTATATGTGTTCCCACATACATAAACATTTATTTATAGATTATTTCTCCAATAATGGCTTACAATGCCTTGTCGCACACTGGTCCTCTGTGTGGAGGATGCCACCTTGTTAGAGTAACAGCTCTTTGTTTTCTCTTGTACCTTCCCCCCCCATCCCTGATATCTATTAAGGAAATATTGAAGAAATAGCAGAACAGGTAGAGGAAGCACAGATCCATATAATGAATGAAGCAGGAAGATTCTTGTACTGCAGCTCCTCAGGTACAGCTTCTTCTCCGGCAAGGAGAACAGTGAATGGCACAGTTGTGACATCACCAAATCTCACTCCAAATCTCGTGGAACTAGCAGTCAGTGGCAGCACTGCCTTAGATGCGCTTGCATTGCACATATAATGTTTTAGGCAAATGGATGTCTCTAGATACAGGAAGTTTGCTGCTATTTTTTCAGGTGAAATTCAATACAAAATAGAAATTTTTAGAGCTTATTCACACTTTTCCTTTTCTGTGTTAACACACTCGTTCTATTTCGCATTACATTACACTTTGACATGTGTTGAGTAAAGGCAGTCCATTCATTTTGAATGGGCTGTCAACATACTGGAACAGACTAAAATATTTACATGCAGCTTTTTTTTCCGATGCAGCCAAATACAATGCACGGAGGTGCTGTACCAAGCTTTGCGGTGTGCTGCAATGCATGTGCATCTGAGCTGCTTTTCCTTAGTGCATTGGGGTGCCATTCAAAATGAAAGATGGGGAGATTTCCTCTCTCACAAAGACACAAATGAAAACCAAAGCACACACTTAGAAATGAGGAAAGATTAGAAGTGATAATGTTTATATTGCTGCCTGTGTACTCCTGCTCTGGTGACTACCTGGGATCGAAGACCTGTCACAAAATTGTATGTCTTCCCAATTTGATGCAAATTTTGAAAAAATAAAAAGTTGTGTATGGTTGCTGTCAAGTTGACACACATGCTGACTTGTTGAAACTTGGGAGCAGGGGGAGACTGACAACTCATGGGGCCCCCGGGCAATAGGGGATCATGAGGCCCCTGTGTCCTTGCCTAAACTCAAAAAAGCCTATGAAAAAGGTACCAGGGGCATCTCATGGGGCCCCCTACTGACCCCGAGCCCTCGGGCACTGCCCGAGTTTCCAAATGGTCAATCCGCTACTGCTTGGGAGACTCCAGCGATCTCCCCACCAGAACTTTCAGTATCACTCAACCTATGCTAATACTACAATACCAGCTGATGAGTCTTATGCCCTAATTAATTCTCCAAATATTTAGAACAGCTGTGAGTATAATAGGACCAGTGGAGACAAAGTGCCATTGGAAAATATCACCTCTGAATTCTTGGAGTGATATAAAAATCCTGAAATCCTTTATTATTCTAGGTATTGGTGACTGTAGGTAGTAGTTGTTCAGCCCAACATACCCTGCAATACTTTTTTAACTGGCATTAACCTTAATATACATACACTCACCGGCAACTTTATTAGGTACACATGTTCAATTTCTTGGTAACACAAATTACTTATCAGCCAGTCACATATCAGCAACTCAATGCATTTAGACATGTAGATGTGGTGAAAACAACTTGCTAAAGTTAAAAATGAGCATCAGAATGGGGAAGAAAGGAGATTTAAGGGACTTTGAACGTGGCATGGTTTTTGATGCCAGACACAACCATCTCTAGAGAATGGTCCAAAAAAAAGAGAAAATATCCAGTGAGCGGCAGTTGTGTGGAAGAAAATGCCTTGTTGATGTCAGAGGTCAGATGAGAATGGGAAGACTGGTTCAGGATAATAGAAAGGCAACAGTAACTCATGTCAATATGAACCAAAACCTCTGAGGAATGTTTTCAACACCTTGTTGAATCTATTCAATGAAGAATTAAAGCAGTTCTGAAGGCAAAAGGGGGTCCAACCCAATACTAGCAAGGTGTACCTAATAAAGTGGCTGGTGAGTGTATTACCCTTTTATTTATATATATGAACTGCAGATCTACTGGGATTTTCACCCACAACCATTACTAGGGTGCACAGTGAATGGTCTGGAAAAGAGAAATTATCTAGTGAGTGGCAGTTGTGTGGATGAAAATGCCTTGTTGATGTCAGAGGTCAGAGGAGAATGGGCAGACTGGCTTGAGATAATAGGCAATAGTAACTCAAAAAACACTTGTTACAATGAAGGTATGCAGATTACCATTTCTGAATGCACAACAAGTTGAACCTTAAAGCGGATGGGCTACAGCAGCAGAAGACCACACCGGGTGCCACTCCTGTCAGCTGAGAACAGGAGATTGAGGCTACAATTCACAAAGGCTCACCAAAATTGGACAACAGAAGATTGCAAAAATTGCCTGGTCTGATGAGTCTCAATTTCAGCTGCAACATTCAGATGGTAAAGTCAGAATTTGGCAAAAACAACATGAAATCATGGATCCATCTTGCCTTGTATCAACGGTTCATGGATGTGCAGCCGACAAATTTGCAGCAACTGCGGTATGCTATCATGTCAATATGGACCAAAATCTCTGAGAAATGTTTCCAACACCTTGTTGAATCTATTCCACAAAAACTTAAGGCAGTTCTGAAAGTAAAAGGGGGTCCAACCTAGTACTAGCAAGGTGTACCTAAGAAAGTGGCCAGTGAGTGTATGTGTATATATATATATATATATATATATTGTGTATGTGTATATATATATATATATATATATATATATATATATATATAGAGTCTGGAGTTGTTTCAGGTGTCGAATGCCCTGATGGAGGAATCAGATAGCAGCGGAGAGCTGGTCGATAGTAAATGCCTTCACATTTTCTGTAGATTGCTTCAGAGCCACCAGAGGAAGAGCATCAAAGATTCACTCACAGGAGGACAGCTGGGCCGGGAGTATTAACCTTTCATAAAAGGGGACTTTGGCTCCTGACTGATATTGGCTACCCTCCCCCATCACTTTGGAGGAAATTGAAGCTGATAGTTCAATATCTTTACACTCTCATATCATAAACAATTTAGTCTTCTGTGCTTGGCTTCAGAATTAGATCTGACTGCTTACATATTAAGAAGGAAGAGATCAACGTGTGCAGATGTGGCTTTTTATAGAATTTTTTTCCCATATAATGGTACAATTGAATGGATTTTTCTTAGATAATGGAATATGTAACTCCTGCATTGAAGTTTTCCATGCAGTAGTACAAATGGGACCCCCTGTACATATTTATATACCACCAATGTTGCCATGGTTTAGCAATTTGAGCTATTTATTCCTGCCCCCATCCTAGATTAGGTTAACTTGCTAAAATCTATATGGCTTATTGGTTTATTTTTAGGTTGGGGAAGAACTAGCAGGAACCTGAACAGAGCGTATAAAACTCTGTGCAGATCCTTGATGAGAAATTAAACAAGAACCCCCATGCTGCCCATCATTCAAGCCGGCTTGCCTGGAGTTAATCTGAATCTTATTTATTGCATGCTTGTTCTAGGTCTGTGACTCAAAAAGTATGGACACCTAGCTGGTATTATTCTGTAGAAGGCCAGCAATGACAGCCCTGACTCATTTCTCCTGACTCTTATACTTTTAGCCTGCATTCATACTTGACCTGAGTGTCTTTTACAGGCTTTTTTTTTTTTTTTGTAGCTTTTGTTAAGGCGATTTTGTGGGCATCTAAAGCTTTTGCATTTTTCCAGGTGCTCCCTTCAAAGTCAATATGCTCAGGTGTGAACAGGCACAATTGAATACCATGGGATTTTGGATGTCGAGAATTTTGGAGCTTCGAGCTACAAAATGTTCAGATGTGAATTGGGTCAAGCCTTACTGTTTGTTAAATGACTACATCTCTATGTGTTAGGTCACACTTGTTACTCCCAGCAGACCACAAGGCTCCATCTCCTCCTACCTATATCCCTTCTCAAGGAAAAGTGACACAAACAGGGGGAAGGCATACTGCATACACCATTAACCCCTGAGTTGCAAAACATTAACCCAATAAGAGAAATATACCATTACCCAAATAGGGCCACAGGTGAGTGGAACTAACACACAGCATTTCCCTGATAACATTCCCCAGATCCATTTTGGTTGAGTTTACTTTTTAAAAGTTGTGTCTAAAAACAGTACTGAGTGAATTCATACTTTGCACAATTTAGCACTTTGTTTAACTTGCATTAACAATTTTTCACAGATAAACTCTTGATTACATCTTGTCAGCTATACTTTCCTTCTGCCGTCTTTTTGTTTTCTTTGTCTTGGCAAGCCTAAGTGAATTGCCAAACATCTTTACATAGCGCATTCACACTGTGGGATAAAATTTTCAGCATAGTTACAGGAACATTAGGCGTGCAAGTTCTATTGTCTGCTATGTCTGAGCTGTACAATAATTCACCACGCTAATCATTTTCTCTGAGACCCTACAGCCCCATAAAAAGAATAGAAGGTTAGATTATTTACCACTAAAGGTGTTCATTCTTCTAGGATGAAAGGTATTTTTTCATCAAAATCCAGTCATACTTTTCTATACATATTTCCATTATTTGTTTAATGGGGACTTTTTTTTTTACCATGACAACAATAAAACAACCCCAAGGAACTATCTTAAGCAGTGTTCCTCAACCTTTTTTCAGTCAAGGCACCCTTTAAAGTTATGAACAATCTTGAGGCACCCTTTAAAGTTATGGATAGTCTCAAGGCACCCATTCTAAAATGTAAAAATAACCAATTCTATTAGTTTTACCCAATGCAACAACACCCATACATGTAGCACACCCAATGTTTATTCTTCCAAAGCAAATACATTTTTGCACACTGAATACTGAATAGTATTCTAATGTTTCTCTTCTCCTTCAGTTTCTCTCTATCACTCAGCTACTTTGACCATATTACTGGCAGGGGAGGATCAAACAAGGATGCCATGCAGGCAACCGACATTCTCCACTAATGGCATTATTGGTTGTTAGGACCCTGGTGGCTAGAAGGTTGTAATAATGCACAATGAAAACTATGGCTTGTGGAACTAAAAGACAGTCTTGATCCACCTGCTGACTTGTATACAATTTTTGAACAATTGTTAGGCAGTTTGCCAAGGCACCTTTGAAGAAACTTCAAGGTGCTCCAGGGTGCCTGGGCACCCTGGTTGAAAAAGGCTGATCTAAAGCATCCCAACATGTTTTCTGAACTTCTTCTTTTGTTGTCCTTAACCCAGGTACAGAAAACGTGTAGTACACCAATGTTTTCCGAGTGTCATGTTAACAACCAGGATTATATATCTCAGACTCACAGATCTCAAGGTTTTCATAAATACAAATACAAGTCAAATGCCCCATACTTTAGTGATTTTATATAAGAGAAGGGCTTTATTAATAAGCAATGCACTATGTTCTACTAATTTACTTTAAGGGGCACTAAACTCAAGTTAAAAAAAAAAAATTATTCAGTATTGGTTGCTGTCTATGTCCCTGGTAACAGAGTGTTTTACAGCAGATCCATAAAAATAATTCTGAACTCTTCCCAGCTTGAACTTTGTTTATGAGCCACCCTCTGATGGTCACTCCCAACATGGACTACAGCATTACATGCTGACACTTCCAGCACCAGCATATAAAAGAGAAGAGAATTTAAAAATCATTTCAAGCTGGTCATTAGTAATATGAGCCTGCGTTTGTTCTAACCTGGGTTCAGACTCCAACCTAAAAACCAGCTGTCATTTTTGGTCCAATAAGCTGCTGGAGGAGTATTCCTTGTCCAGCAGTTGGCGTTCCAAAGGTGCACAGATGCTCATGGGATCATTGACCCAATATGGCCACATGACCATATTTAATTATTATCATTGGGCCAAAAATGACATCTGGATTCTTAGTTTGGACCCAAACTCTGATGCTTGCTACCAACATGGACTACAACATTAGGGCCCCATTCACACATCACTTGTCGGGATTGCGGGTTCCTGCTAGCGATTTGAAAAGCTTGATTCACATGTGGAAACATGTCTTGCACGTATAGCAGCCCCATTACTTGAATGGGCTACTTTATGTGCAGCTGTTGCTTCAAAGAAACTCAAGGACCAAATCTTGGCCCTGAGCCAGGCGCTACTTTACATGGGCTTTCTACCTCCGATTCTCACACGCTTTGGCATGTGACAATCCGGGCAAAATCGCATCTCCGTTAAGCTTGAATGGCACCCAAATGTTGCATGTTTTGCCACGATTTGGATTTGTGGGCAGAATTGCAGCGATTCTGCCCATGATTTCAAATCGCCTCTACATGAACATGAGTCTAAGTGCTAACATATTCAGCCCCAGCATGTAAAAGCAGAGATGCTTTAAAAAACAGTTCAAGCTGGTCAATGGTGGCGATGAGTTTGCGTTTGTTTGAACCTGGGTTCAGGTCCCACCCGATATATAGCTGTCATTTTTGATCCGTTTCTTGGTGTTACAAAGGGTTGGTGATGCTCATGAGATCACTGACTCAATATGGCCATATTAGGTCAATGTTTTTTGGTCAAGAATGATAGCTGGCTTCCAGATTCAGACCTAAACCTGGGTTTGAACAAACACAAGTTCATTCCTTTTTTTTTATTTTTTTTTGGTGGATCATGGTAATGGCAAGAAATATACAGCTGAAGTTTAAAAAATTATTATTTTTCACTATTTTGGGCCAGATTTTCTTTGATAATAGCAAATAATCTGGAGATATCCGTTACAATTTACCATCAAAAGAAAGCCCAATGTAACCTGAAAAAAACAAGTATAATATACATGGATACACTAACTGCTGGTTCAAACTAGTACGATTTCTGATGCGTCTTGTGTTGCACAGAAGTCACACTACATAATCTCACTGAAAATTGCAGTGCAGTAGTGTGGACTGGCCTTGCACTGTTAGAATTTTCCACTGTGAATGAGGAATAGTTGTGAGCTCTTCCAACTGATATTTTTATTTGTCTATTTTGTAAAATCCTTCTCCAGGAGATAAGAGATAGAGTTTCATGTGAGATGACCCTACTGATCCACGTGTTTGTATTGTAGCAAGGTGTTTAAATCTGTCAGCTCGCTGCCGACACCGTTCATCCTGTATCACTCCCCTGAGATCATTGTCCAATGTCATCCTAAATCTATTTCCTCCACACTTCTCTGCCAGCATACTTGTGTCCACATCTGATTTACTTTCTGCATGTCAATATTAGGGCCTTAGATTGAGGAGGAAATTCAATCCAAACAGCCTTTGTATCACGCTGTCCTAAAACAGAACCAACATTTTTTCTTTTAAAGAGAACCTGTCATATGAAGGTTTCTGTAGCTAAACTCATATTCTGAATATGTTGGAAACATAGAAAAGTGATGGCAGAAAAAGACAGAGTGGTCCATCGAGTCTGCCCGTTTTTCTTTCTTTCTTTTTTTTCTATTTTATTAACTCTTTTTGTCTGAATATAGATCTAAGTTAGTTGCCTGACTCTGTGGTTTTTGTATTTCTAAGCCATAGGTGGATCGAAATTCAGCCGGTTCAGCAGGTAATTTTAATCTATGTGTTGTACTCACAAACGACAATAAAGTCAAGGCACATAATAAAGAACAGCTGGGTTAACACCGCGCTGAGTAACAGTCCGCAATAGGGAGTATAGACATCCAAAAGGCTGGGCTCTGAGGAAGAGGCAAGTCCTCGAAACGCGTCAGCCTTTTGGGTGTCTATACTCCCTATTGCGGACTGTTACTCAGCGCGGTGTTGAACCAGCTGTTCTTTATGATGTTCCTTGACTATATTGTCGTTTGTGAGTACAACACATACTTTATTATTTTTTATTAAACATTTTTATGATAATGCACTAGGCCTGTGCGCCCTCTGTTTTTTCTTTCCTCTTCAGTATATTTGGATTTCCCCGGCCCATTTGAGGGCAGCAAGGTGTGCATGTTCCAGGACATTCCTTTTGTGGTTGTAGCCTGCATCGAGTCCATCCCCAAGCGCAGGAGCATTTTTGTTTGCTAATTTTAATCTATCTATGAGCAGGCTGGTTGTGCAAAAGTTGATTTCTCCATTGACATATGTACAACCAGACTGTCAGGTTTTATTCACTCGATCAGTGCCACCAGCTATAGCCGGCAACACAGATCATTGTATTCTAACGGTCTCTAAGGGACTCTCTGTAGAGTTGCATTTTCCATTAGATAAGGCCTGAACACTTACATTGGAGGAGAGCATACCTCTCAATTTTTTGAGATGGAAATGCGGGACACCTATTAGCAAATGTATGTAGGCATAAGACACACACACCCTACCATGCCCCCTTAAATAAGAATTATACAAAAAAAAAGATTAGTTAAACCCACAAGTACTATTTTTTACAACTATTATTCCGTTATACTGGCTTTTGAAGTTTAGAAAGTGGATGAAAGGTTTAGCACCGTCAAACACTTTTTGAAAGATTAATAGTGCATTTTATATACAGCTATATACATCACACCAGAACAAGGGACAAATGAGGAGGAAAGAAGGACAGATGGACTTTGTTCCAAATCAGGGACAGTCCCTTAGAATCAGGGACAGTTGGGAGGTATGGGAGAGGAAAAGCTTAGTCTAATCCCTGTGTCAGCTCCGATGTAGGGTTTACTTGCTGCTCCTGCGGGCAAACAGGGAGGAGGAGTGCAGAAGATGTAAGTATACATTTGTTATGGATAGGCAAAGTAAAAGATTGTTTCCATAACCTCTTTCACACAGGCAGCAGACTTTACTGCCCTCTGATAGCAATTTATAATGGATAGCTTTTCACCACGAATGACAGTTGGTGTACAGACTTTCAGGATGTAATACTGCCACCTCCTGCTCTCCTATTTTTCTATCCCCAGGGGTAGATTTTTATCTTAATAAGGAAATTACATTGAAATACCACACAGAAATCACCATAGCTGGGTTTGGCACACAGTTGAGGTGCAGTTCTATTAAAGTGGTATTCCAGCTTAAAGTGATACTAAACACACATTGTTTAATTTACATTGTCCTGTCTCTTTCTGTATGTGGATAATGGCTCTATAATTATTTTATTTAAAAAACCATCTAAGTACCTTTTTCCTAATTGATATACTGCTGTCACATGGCCCAGCTCTTTCCCAGTCTGTCTGCAGGGAAACAGGGGCAGGAGGAGTTTCTAGTCCTCTGCTGTTGGTCACATGTTCAAAATTGAGAACAAAAAAGCCTTTGGAATACAGAGTAAAAATAAATAATTAGTATCAATAATTGTTTTAAATTGGCATACAAATACTGTATATATTTAGAATCAAACATTTATTATTTTGTAGAAATAACATGGTGTGGGCGGATTTCTGCCAGTCACAGGCTGTGTCACGCCACTTCAGCCTGTGTCATGGAATGACAAGGAGGTGAATCTTCCATCAATCTACATGTAATAACTCAGCCACATTGTGTTTAGCTGGTTAGTGGGCATGGAGGAGTAGGGGGAGAGTGGACTGTCCTTTACCAATGTATATACCCCACATGTGTGACTGTATAGACACATGGGCTACTCAGATGTGATAGCAAGGAAATGCTTATCATAGAAACTCACTGACAACTGAGCATGTGCAGAGTTGCCACTACAGCTGCAAAATCCCTGGCTGAATTGGGGAGATGAACAGAAGGTTCACCATTGCAATTTTACCTCCAGAAGCATCAAGCCTGCGACAATGTGAACTCACCTATCCAGCCACTAGTGTTTAGACATATGGTTGTCAGGGTAGGCTGGCACTTGTAGTCCCTGGCCAGTTGCAGGTGGTTCTCGTTGCCGAGCCCTGGTGGCTGTTATCTTACCTACCTTCAGCATAGTGTTTGGATGTAATTGTGATTCATCAACAGTCTTCTGTGCCACCAGACAAGGCAACCGGCTGCTTATCTGTTGTGTGCGCATTATCTGTCTTATGAGTGTTAGGTGATACAATAAACAGATTTTCATCTGTTTTTTTTATAGAATCTGATTTGTGAGCTGAATAGAAACATGTCAGGCTCCGGAGATTTCTGACATCTTGATGCTGCTATTTTATGATTTGATGATGGCACTCGAGGTTGATCAGCTTCTTCTGTATGGAAAGATATCAGTCTGGGAAGCAGGGTTAGATAAAACTATTGTTTCCTAGGTTTCATGGCATTAAAATAAAAAACAAAAACAGAAAAGCCACTGCTACATCTGCTAAATCTTTTCTGGGCTGCCATTGGTCTCTGTGGTCCTCGTTGTACATGGCTAAGATGGTGGTATCAAAAAGTTTTGAGGCTAGTTTTGTAACATTCCAATGTGAAATTCTACGTGAAATGGGGCAAATTGTTGGATCGCCACAATATTGTCATAACCGTGACCTACTGTATAAGCTGGTTCTTTATCTTTGGGAAGAGGGCATTTTCGGGGGGTTGAGCTCTTCCTGATCTCTCATCTTCTTCCAGTGATGTTCTCCCGCTCTTGAAACATACGTGTCACTCAAGACACCTCGAACTGCTCATTGCAGCATCACCGTAAACTTGCTGAATCATGGCGATGTCTCTGTGGCAGATTTGATCAGTTTAACACAGAATTTCACCTTTGCTTTTTGTTCTAACTTATCAAATTTCTATAGGTGCAGCGCTGTGATAGATATATATAGCAATTTAGTTAAAACATCAAGTACTCAGTGTATCACATGTATTGAAATATTGTATAAGCGAGCGCTAAATAAATTATGAAGTATATACAGTAAATATTAGAATTGTCGAATTAATGCTCTAATTATAACTGTTAGCAATCTGGATATCGACAACGGTCCCAAAATCAACCTCAAAGGTATAAGTGCAGCGCTATAAACGCATGTAACATAAATAATAAGTAATATATCAATAAAAATAAACGCTATAAACGCATGTAACATAAATAATAAGTAATATATCAATAAAGTGCAGAGAAGTGCATCAAAAGTGCAAATATGTGCATCAATATGCGTCCATGACGACTGTAACAATAATTCAGCAGGCAGTAAAAATGAATAATGTCCTTTAGAGTAATTATTCCAAGTGCCAAAGTGCAAACGTGCAGTTATTCATGACGTGCAGAAATTCATGAAAGGAATCCACCACTGGGGACGGATGTACACTCACCAGACAGAAAATATTAATGCACTTTTGTTTATATCACACATCTGGTGGTGCAGTGGTCTACTGACAGCTCCGGATCTAATCCTTTAGCTCTATCCATCCATCCATTGGTACAGGTCTCCTGTGATCCTGGGTGGGAATCAGCTCAGCCACAGGAGCCAAAAAGTACTTTATATAGTGTAGTATTTATTTCAAATGATGTATCAAACATAAAAATTTCATCCACGTGGAGTAATACAAATCAAGGAAAAATAATCATGTACCAAGATGGCCACCACTCCTCAATGGCGTCAGCGTGACGTCAGCAATGAGGCTCCACCCAATGCGTTTTGTGCAACAGCACATCCTCAGGCATTAATATTTATAACTTATAAATCAGTTAGAAAGTCTGTCATGTTATCATTACTCTGTGTGGCTTTCTCCTTCCTCCTTTCAGTGACTACCATTGCCTTCCTTTCCTTCTCTATTTTTACAAGCCGTCGTAGAGACAGGAAATGGGTGAAATCTCCACAAAAGGGTCATGAACAGAAATAGAGCAAATTACAAAAATGTTTTTACATATTTCAAGTCTTTCAAAAACAAAAAAAAAATAATAATAATTTGTTTTTAAATATTTATTTGTAAAAACGTATATACTCACAGGCCACTTTATTAGGTACACATGTTCAATTGCTTGGTAACACAAATTGCCAATCATGGCAACAACTCAATGCATTTAGGGATCTATACGTGGTGAAGATGACTTGCCAAAGTTCAAACCGAGCGTCAGATTGGGGAGGAAAGGGGATTTTAGTGACTTTGAATGTGGCATAGTTGTTGGTGCCAGATGGGCTGATTTGAATATTTCAAAAACTGCTGATCTACTGAGATTTTAACACACAACCATCTCTATGGTTTACAGAAAATGGTCCAAAAAAGAGAAAAAATCCAGTTTTGTGGATGAAGACTGTCTTGTTGATGTCAGAAGTCAGAAGAGAATGGGCAGACTGGTTGCTGCAACATTCAGATGGTAGGGTCAGACTTTGGCATAAACAACACAAAAGCATGGATCCATCCTGCCTTGTATCAATGGTTCAGGATGGTGGTGGTGGTGTATTGGTGTGGGGGATATTTTCTTGACACTAGCAAGGTGTACCTAATAAATTGGCTGTTGAGTATATATAATTAATTTTTTTTTGTTTCTCTGGTAATTATTGTTCCATTAGCACCTTTAGTGTACCTTATACAGTATACTGTAGGTGATATTAGAACATGTAAGATCTTGACAAGTTTGGTATTCGTTCTTCAAAAAAGACATACTATTTATTTTTGCTCCAGCTACGTTAATACTAATGTATTTCTTCACACTTCCCACTGAAAATGTTCTCCAGAGTGGCTAACAACTGCTACAAACAGCATGCTCCATCTCTCAGGTGACTCAGTTTAATTAAAGAAAATCTTCCCCAAACACTATTTCTATATAAAGCAGACATATAACGTGATTCCAGTATTTTGCAAACCACCAACTGAAAGAAAAGCATTCAACGCTTACCCAGTAAAGGGCAGTATCTTTGTGGAAAGGTGCGTTTCTGCTTTTGCTCTTTTAAAGAGACCCTGTCATCAACTTAGAATATTGCAGATAACTGCACAGAAAAATCAAGTATTTTACTTTACTATTTCATTCTTACTTGCGGAGCGTTTCCTTTTCATAACTTATTTTCTATTCACTTGTAATGGGACTTTGAGCTTGCTAAATTTTAGCCAACAGCGATTTTTTTTTACTCTTTCTTATCCTATTTAACATTTTTTAGCTGGAGATTCACTTTAAATTAAAATAAAACAACTGCTCATAAATATTTTATAATGTTGACAGCGTTGGAACAAGAACAGAAAGTGAGAAAAATCTACCCATTTACTGTAGGGTCACACTGCTGCAATCTGATTTTGATCAGATTTTCAGTGCAATTATGTAGTGCAACTTGGATGTGGTTTGCATATTGTATGGGACCAAAATCATCCTGGAATTGCAGCAAAGTAGTACAGCAACTTCTTCCAAAATCATGCAGTGCTGATTTGCATTGATGTGAAAGGGTAACATTGAAAATAATGTGGTTTCCCTTGTCATGCTATTAAAGTGGATATAGAAAAGAATTCCCCCCATCCCCCCTAAAATCACATTTTGTTGCTTTGCAGCCTAAAATTAAGGTATACACCGTTTTTGTTTATCTAGCTGTATTTATGTATAACAGGGGCGGACTGACAACTCATGGGGCCCCCGGGCAATATGGGATCATGGGGCCCCTGTGTCCTTGCCCAAACTCAAAAAGCCTATGAAAAAGGTACCAGGGGCATCTCATGGGGCCCCCTACTGACCCCGGGCCCTCGGGCAGTGCCCGAGTTTCCAAATGGTCAGTCCGCCCCTGATGTATAACATCTAAGTGAAATATATAACACCAACATGTCTGAAAAAAATAAAAAATATTTTAAAACAGAATCATTGGGTTGGAAAAAGGATCACCCCCTCCTAAAAATTGCTTGTAAACTCAGTCAGGTGTAGCTAATCACCTTCAGAATGGCACACAAAGCCATTTGACTTTCAACTGTGATCAGCTGTGGTCATTTTGGTTAGCTCAGAATGAAAAGAGGTTTCCTGGAGCATTTCAGTGCCTGATTGCAAACAATCAGCTATAGGCGTCAAGCCACTGTCAACAGATCTCCCAGGTGCCAGTTCTGGTGCCTTCTGGGATATCAATGTCACATACCCCAGAAGGCACCTGCTTCCATGCAACTGACAAAGGAGGAGGGTGGACCTAGTAGTGCATCATCAGGGTCCAACTGCATGAACCCAGAAGAGACAGGTGGCTCCCAATGATGTCCAGGAAGAAAATGGCAGTAAGGGACTTGGCATGTGGCACCAAAACATGGATCATAGGAGGACAATGCTGGATTTGAGGGGTGAGTAAGTATGAGAATTGATCACAAGACTGCATTAGTAAGAAGGGATTAAAAAAATAAGGAGTGAGGTTCCCTAAATAGGACCAGAACTGTGAAGAATGTGCCAAAAAAGACAAATGGAAGGTAAAGGACTATTCAGCAGTGTTTCTTGTGAATTCTCTGCAGCTGGCCTTTTTCCTTTTAGTGATTTACCCTACATTGTTGTACCTTCACTATGGGGTTTATGTACTAAAGCTGGTTCACTCAGAATCTTGTGATCCTGTGCATGGTAGCCAGTTAGCTTCTAACCTCAGTTTGTTCAATTAAGCATTAGCAATAAAACCTGGAAGCTGATTGGTTTATATGCAAAAGTGCATGAGAGTGAACCTACTTTTGTAAATAAACCCCTGTGTCTATGTGGATGCGGACATCTTGATAGAGGCAGGGCTTTGTTTCATCATGCCAGAGCTTCTCCAACTGATGATTAGTGATGACTATTTAATACCACTTTACAGTTACACTATTTTTTGGGTGCCTGACAAAATGGTTATCACCACTATACAGTGTAGATATTGGAACTGCTGGTTAGTGATGACTATTTAATACCACTTTACAGTTACACAAATTTTTGGGTGCCTAACAAAATGGTTATCACCACTATACAGTATGGATATTGGAACTGCTGGTCTGAAGTGCAGATATATGTTTGCTTCGAGGTAAGACTTTCCTATTTGAATCTGAATCCTTTTCATTCAGCCCATCCATCTCTGTTTTGTTCTCTATAACAGCTGTATAGTTAGCCTTTCTTTGAATTTATTCTGATAACTCTCAGCAGTTGGCAGTGTCTCTAGATACAGAATCGAGCAGCCATAAAGTACTGCATAACAGGAACTTCAATATCTGCTCCAGAGGCATACCAAGCTATGTGCTGCCCTCATCACAATGACATTAATCCTTGTTTTTAAACCTCCTCTGGACAGGCGCTGTCAGAGCGTAGAGTGGCACTAGAGGCCCGCATCTCCGGCATGTACTTAAAAGGAATATGTCATAAAACCAAATACCTGTGTGTAGGCAGGCAGCCATTGTCTGACTCGTGCTACCTACTCATTCTGCTAATCATTGTTTTTCACTGTTATATTTAGGTTACTTCATATTTAGGTGCACAAAATTTTAGCAATATGATGTTTCCGTGTAATATTAGCATCAATATCATTAGGGCAGACTAGCTTATAAAATTTAGGACAGGAGTGTCCAACTCCCAGGCCACGGGCCGCATGTGGCCCAAGACGGCTATGAATACGATCCAACACAAAATCATACATGTTGATTTCTTCTTTTTTTTATTGCAAAAACGTGTTTTCTGTTAGCAAACACATGAGACCAAAGAATTTGACAGTGTCTCTTTACTGGACTTTTATAAGTTTTATCTTCCCAAAGAAAAATACCCCACTCTTCACAATCATGCCTTTTATATGTCATCAGTTTTTGGCAACACCTATATTTGTGAGCAACTATTCTCAAGAGTAAAGCACACGAAGGGAAAAATTAGAAATATATTGAAGCTTTTTGGTGTATATCAACATATTTTCGGAGGTAATAGTTATTCCAATATTTAGATTTATGCAAACATATTGTGCTTTGAATTTCATTGTCCGCCTTGGGGCCCCTTGCGGGTTTGAGCCCCTCTCCCCTGCCTGCCCCCCTCTTATGCACCCATAGTGTGATACTTGACCAGAATGAGAAAATACTATATATATTTCTTTGATTGTGTTTTTTTTTCTATTTACATTAGCCGTTTAATATCTATATGGTGATGGCTCCTGAAGATGTGGATCAAGTCCATGAAACACATTGAGCCCTACCCCAAAAAGGGGGGGGGAGCAAGCAGGGGAGAGGGGGGTCAAACCTGCAAGGGGCCCCAAGGGGGACGATGGAATTCAAAGCACATTCTGTTTGCATAAATTTAAATATTGGAATAACTATTACCTATGAAAATATGTTGATATACATCAAAAGCTTCAAGATATTTCTAAGTTTTCCCTTCCTATGCTTTTCTCTTGAGAATAGTTGCTCACAAATATAGGTGTTGCCAAAACCTGATGACATACAAAAGGCATGATTGTGACGAGTGGGGTATTTTTCTTTGGGAAGATAAAACTTATACAAATCCAGTAAAAAGACACTGTCTAATTGTTTGGGCTCATGTGTTCTATTACCTCCGAAAATATGTTGATATACACCAAAAAGCTTCAAGTGTTCTGAGAAAATAATGTAGAGATATTTTAGCCACAAACCTATTGCTCCTTGATATTGTAAACTTTTATATTGCACGATTCAGTATTGTTGATGTAAAATAGAAAGATGTGATACATGTTGGATTTTGATGTATAATAAATTATATTTTTATATTTATGTTTTGCCTCAAAAGTCCCCATTTTAGGTCGCTTTTCAGTTTAAATATCCAGTATTAGGTATGTGGCCCGTATATATATATTTTAACATTGTTAATAATATTCACCTGTTGCAATTGATCATCTCTCCTTTAATAGCTTGGAAATATCAGAAGACATTTCATATACCTGCATAGGGTCTAAAATGTACAGTCCTGTATTTCTGCTTCTGATTTCTGTACCCTTTTTATACTGAGATGTACAACCACACCAGGAGGGCAAGCCTTTCTTACTCTAATCCCAGAGTTGTTTTGCTGGTGAGAGGGTTTCTTAGGTGCAGTACCCTCTGTTAGCCTACATTCTCCTTTTCTGAAAAGCAGGAGAGAAGCATATACTTAATAACAAGCTTCAGGCCTACTTTTCTGAAGCGTGTTGTGTTCTAGCACTTGAGGCTCAATAACCTTTGACCATAATCTGCTGTGAGACTGCCAGCCATTTTTAGGGCCAGAAATAGACTGTATAAAGCAGTCAACTTCTGGAATCATATAATAAGGGGCAGCAAACTGTAGATGCAGGGAGGGCGAGTCAGCCAAGAAAATTGAAGACATCAGACATGCACTAAACCTTTCACAAGATTGGGCATGTTTAGTGATTGCACCCATGAAGTACCATTTATCGCTAAGATAAAGATGTGCTCAATGAAAACTGCACTAAAAATATGGCAAGCAGGAATTTTTGTAATTAGAAAGAAAAAAAGAAACACACTAAAAGACTTGTTGGTGAGAATTCACAGGAAATAATGACATGGAAAGCTCCACATGCTTTAGGCACTTAAAGGCTGAGCTCCAGGCAAACCGCTCAATAACACCATTGTAATGCACATATTGGAACTGTTTTACCTGCCAAGTATCTGTATTTGTGCCCATGCAGTCCTGAGACTTACGCCAGCTCTGCCACACAGCACAGTCAGCCTGGAGACCTGACTTTTTTCTGCATTAGTTAAACATTACTCCCTGGTCACCCTCTTGCCTCCAGCTTGTATCCAGACATTAAAGGAATAGCAACAGATGAATGAGGTAATCTGTCTGCCTCTGTCCGTATGTTCCTTCTCAGCATATGTGCATGAAGAAGACCTTATTGGCTCCAAGTGCTGTCCTTTTTGTAGCTGTCATTGTAGTAGACTGCAAACCAATCATATACAGGTATTTACACTAGTTGTGATTCAAATTAAATTCCTTGGTGTTTTACACAGTATCTATCTGTAGTTTAGTGTCTGGGCAGGAGCTGGGGAACGGACAGGCAGGCCTAATAACAATGTAACGCACTGGATGACGACAACCACCACCCACAGACCGAAGTCCCTCAGGGCGCGGAGTCTAAGTCCCAGGCTGCCCTTCACCAGGGCCCCTGATGGTGGGGATGGACTTGACGCAGCCTGGAACCAGGTCGCGGCCCCTGAGACACCTCAGTTGTGGTAATGGCCGCCGCCAATGGCGTGTAGCTGGTGGAAAAGACAATAGAGTAGTCAGGCAGGCCAGGTCGACAACAACGGGACAAAACGGTACAGGACAGCAGACGAGAATCACAGGTCACGAGCCGGGTTCAGCAACAGAGGGTCATATCAAAGGAGAACACAAAGAATAGTCGAGTCACAAGCCGAGTCAGATTCCAGGAGAGTCACGAGAGTCAGAACAGAGTTATAGGAACACAAAGACACAAGACAGAAGTGCAAAGAGCATGTGCGGACCACAGGCTTATATGTAATCAGCCACACCCCTCTGGAGGATGGACCTCAGAGACCTGAAGGCATAAAAGATTCCCACCATGCTCAGCAGAAATCCAAGATGGATGCCAGCACATGGAGTAACATAACCTCTGGGAAAAGGTAGGACCTTGACATTTAGCTTGAATAACTGGGCACATGTGTGACCGATCCTGAATTATTTTTGCAGGGCTGGCATATTCCACTGATCATTAAACCATTGACCCCTGCCCTAGCCCATTGTCCCTACCACATTGGTGAAATCCTACATATTTTTGGATTTTAGGAGGAAAGCCACATGAACATTCATACTCCATACTCTGTCCTTGGTGGAAAATAAAATGAAAAGTCGAGTGCTAGTGTCCCATCCACTAAGCCACAGTGCTGCATGTAGAATGTTAGGATCTATTTCAGGAAGCAAATGCAGGCATGTTTGGCTGTATGCTTGATAGCTTTGTCTTTGAGCAGAGGGTTTCTTTTTTCAAGCCACTCTATTGTTGCAACAAAAGGCACTCAAAAATCTCCCCACAAATACAGGACAGTTAAAGCGGAACTTCACTCACCCCCTGCTCATCTTTCTTTTTAAGCTTCTTCTTACCTATCATGCTTGGTTATCCTCAATTAACATATTTATCTGCCTAGTGAATCCAGAATAGTTCTGCTCACGATTGCATGCTGGGTTCCCATGACGCCGTCTTCCATCCTCGTTCCATTGGGAGCTGGCTGTCTCCTTTGGATTCTTGCAGCTGGTCCCCTTATGAAACACCACCAGGTCTACCTTCCTCCTTCTTTTTTTTTTTTTTTTTTTTTTGGACACCAATGCCTACTGGGTAATTTGACATAGTTATTCCTAGAGGCTGCTGCAGTAATACACATCCTCACCTCATCAGGAATGGAGGTAGGGGGCGAAGCAGAGCTAAATTTTGATGGAAATAAAGAGTAACAGGAAGAACAAAATTGTCATACGTTAGCAGAGTGGGGAGGGTTGCATTATTGCAAATTTCAGTTTGGGATTGAAGGTCCACTTGCCTGTTCTGTTAGATTTTTACTTTCTTGATGACCTATGGCCACTGTTTACAGTCAATCTTTACATCCAACACTACTAGTGTTGCTGGATATCTGCATCCCTTGGTACATGTTGTGGTTCAATCTGTCAACCCCTGCTTCACGTGTGTCTTTTAGTAACATAGGGGCCAGCAGATAGGACCATTGTATTGAGTGGGCGACCAAGTATTCAACCCGTTGGATGTGTGTCAGATGTAAAAATTGTGTCAAAAGTCGTACCTAATGAACAGAGGGAAGATCCAAGGAGCGGGACAAGTGAGCATAAAGGTCTTGTATTTCAAGGTGATTTTTGGGTGCCTCTTTTGTTGTAGCGACAGAATCCCTTTTAGGGGAGAATGATCTGTGTTCCTCTGCATTTTTCTCTCTGAGCTTTAGCTCAAATTCCTCCAAAAATGGCACAGCTGTGGCTGGAATCGCCCTACACTTGACAGGTGATGAGAGAAATGTAGATGACATACTGTAAAATAGTGTATGGATCTGTTCATAAAGCTTTTTATCCTAGCTTGCTAAAAATAACATTCATACACATCAAGTGAGCTGGCTCCAACCTCAGCAGCCCACAGATGTGCCACTCATATCAATGTCTGCACACAATATGGACTCAGCAACGAACGGGAGGTCACCTTTTGAAACTTCAGTCCTGAAGCTGAACTATATACATATAAAAACACTATTAAAACTAGTTTTCCGTACCATAAAATTATTAATCCCAAATCCAGGCAAAGGGACTGATTTACTAAAACTAATGTGCAAAATCTGGTGCAGCTCTGCATAGAAACCAATTAGCTTCCAGGATTTGTTTGTCAAAGCGTAATTGAACAAGCTGAAGTAGAAGCTGATTGGCTACCATGCACAGCTGCACCTGATTTTGTACTCTCCAGGTTTAGTAAATTAACACTAAGGTGTTTTATTGAGTTATGGATTAGGCAGGCCTTTGTCAAGTTTTTAGTAAATCCTGTGCCCTTAATTGAGAGATTTACCCTCATTTTCTTTCAGGTTTTAGTCTGTGTCCAAAGTGGACACCTGTAAAGTAGTGCAGTGCTAAATAGCAAAAAATAGCCTGGTCACGAAGGAGGCTCAAGTGATTAATTTAAGTGCCATATCTGTAGAGCCATTGCAGCCCACCCACAGTCTGGCTCAAAAACTCAAAAACGACTAATGGGAGAGCACTGCTCTGTCCTACCTGTGATCCGGGATGACCTGTACATTGAACGTGCTCCAGGTGTAAGTGAAAACAGCACTGTATTTAGTCTTGCACACGCGCTCTCCCCTTCCAAAACTCTGTGGAAACAGGGTGAGTCTTGAGAGAGGGAAAGCTCTTGATCCAGTGATGCTGAGAATGTCCCCAACATATTGTTCATCCCAGAAAACAGGCAGGATGGCGTGGATCGCTCCCATTAGTAGCTCTTCAGCCGGGCTGTGGGTGAGCTACAATGGGCCTAGAGGTATGGCACTTAAACTGTAAAGGGTACTGGGACCCCTTGATTGCAAAGTGCATTTTATTACAATGGTACCGTTAGCCTTTGACAGTCGTGTAGCCTTCAGGGAGGTCAAGCACCTAACTAATCCATCTTTCAGGAGTGCTTGGAACACAAGAGCAGCTGAACAGTCGTAAAACCTTACTGGCAGGATAAACAGTTTACATATGTATTTCAGCAATATATTTAGCTGTTTGCCTGGAGCTCATATTTAAAAGAAATCTATGGATATTTCAAACGAAATTATGTTACTGGCGACTGTATTGATTTGTGAGGAGGCAAACATGTGCTCAGAATAAATCCTAGGGTGAAACTTAGCAGGAGGCCTGCATACCCTATTATATGTCAAAACAACCACACATGGTCTATGACTCATTCACACAAAGAGAATGTCTCAAAAATTATAGTTTTGTTTTTTTTTTGTATGTGTTGGATGGTTAGACCACCTAATGTCTCCTTAAATCAATGATTCTGACAAAATCAAACAAACACATCCAGCTATTGCCATGGTAACAAAGGCTGGTAACATGTTAGCTACTTCATCATCATGGCTGACCTGCACTAGAATGCTTACTAATTGCCCAGGATTTCCATTGACATCCCACTGAGCTTTGAAGATGAGCCCTGAATATTTTTTTCTCTTGACTGTCCCTGATTTTCAGTATTGACCAGCTACACCTAATCATCTTATTTTTCTGCATTCTTCTTTAAATCTTAATTTCATGTTAAAAGGTGATGATTGCATCATGCTTCCCCCAGCCAGCAGTGCACCTGGCAATTTGTTTTTAATTTCCTTTTTTTTTCATTCATAATGATTTTTTTTTTTTAATTTCATCACTAAATACCTGAAAAAAACATTGTAAAGTTGCATGGATATGACCAAGACACCTCTGTTTTTCTTACAATGACGTGATACCACTCAAGGATTATATGTTGGTAGCCAGAGGATCCCGGGGGTCTAACCCTGACAATCTAGAATCGCCTTTCTCAAGCTTTTTAACATGGAGGAACCCAAACTTTCAAGTCTCAGGAAACCTCTGCTAATAATTACTGTATCTACAGCTTTTGGCACTTTAGCGTGATGGGCACTGGGAAGAATGCTCCTTACGTTTGTGGTCAGTGGAAAGAATACTTACAAATTGCTAAAAAAGATAATTGGTGTCAGTGATTACTTATCAGAGATGCAGAAATTGCCTGTTTAGCAAGGAACCCTAAGGCACTTTGGAACTCTGGTTGGGAAAGTCTGGCCTAGCAGCTGAGGAAGAGGTTAGGTGACATAGGTGTCATTCATTCAAAAATACAGTAATGGCCAACTATGAAAACAACCAAAGGCTAAGGAGGCTGAAGGTTAGCTGAAGGCAGTTAAAAAACAGCAGTTAATATGATTATATTATTTTTAATCAAGTGTATGTGCCATAAATAGGTATGTAGTGTGTCACTTCCGTCTGTCGTCACTGCCGGCTGACGCATTTCGTCATCAAATTGACTTCCTTCCTATGGAAAATGAATGATGAAATGTGTCAGGCAGAAGTGACATCAGACAAAACCGGAAGTGCAGTGGTGGCCATTTTGGAATAGGTCGTTTGTATTCTTTATACATGTAAGCGCAATGTTAACAATAAATATGTAATTTTACATATATTGCTGCACTATGGGCTTGTATATTTGATTCTATATGGTGATCGGGAGTATATGAAGAACCATTAATGAGAGGAGAAAGTGAATATTTTATTACGAATTCAAAGGCACATATCAATGTATGCAGGGTAAGGTGCATGCCCAAAGAGAGAGAAGGAATTAGCATGTGTATGGAGCTGGATGGTGCACTGTATACTTCAATCAAGAGTTTAAGATGTATCGATGAAGAGTGATATCTAGATTATATGCACATAATTCACGCTGTGAGAGTAAAAGTAATTAGTGTGGATAGTGGTCGGTGCCATTCACGGGGTGGTTTATGTAGTCTGAACACGTTTTGGTTTTGTTTAGTGAGCACATGGGTGTATCACAGTATAAAGTTTCTAAGAACTTACTACACTATATCAGTTTATTTTGTTTTTTGGAGCAGTGGAGTAGATGATAAAGAAGAGGAGACAGAGAAGACTGTATGATATACAACGCATGCTTAATGAGAAGAATCTGGTGAGAACATATGAAGATCTTTCTGCTAATTGAAGGACAGTTTGCGCTGATTTGTGTACATGAGATTGTTCTGTCCAGGGGGGCATTTTCGTTTTCAGCTACACACTAATGTGACTTTGGGCACTTCTGGCAATTAGAAGGACACTAGGCACAGGACACGGAGGTTAGCGGAGTTCACTGAAGTAGTGGTGCCTACTACAGTGATTTCCAGATTCTAGAGAGAGTCCACAGGTATGGTATATACCAGGGGCGGACTGACCATTCGAGCACTCGGGCACTGCCCAAGGGCCTGGGGTCAGTAGGAGGCCCCATGAGATGCCCCCGGTACCTTTCATTGGCTTTTTCATAGGCTTTTTTGGGTGTGGGCGAGGACACAGGGGCCCCATGATCCCCTATTGCCCGGGGGCCCCATGAGTTGTCAGTCTGCCCCTGGTATATACATAGTTGCATTGGTCCAATTTGGACCAATGTAACTATGTAAAAAAGTGATAGCTGGAATACTTCCAGGTATAGTTTTAGGTTATGTTTATGTAAGCTGAAGACTATTAATTCTGCGCCAATGATGGCCATTCCTTCTGCAACTATTTGCATTTTTGTGTAATATTTTTTTCTATGAGCATATACTGTATAATGGAGCTTGTTTAGAGGAATTCAAATCTGATGGCAGTTTTTTTTAAGGTGACTTTAGGAAGTGCTGAATTTTAAAGTGATTTTAAAGGCAGTGAGCCTTAACAGTCTTTTACTACATGCCCCCAGCCTCCAAACACTCCTGTGCATACCCAAAGTCTCTGACCATCTCCTATAACATGCCCACAATCTCTGTCCATCTCCTATAACATGCTAACAGTCTCTGGCCATCTCCAGTGAGAATTAGCTATCTCTTGCTACATGCCCCCAGCCTCCAAATGCTCCTGCAGCATGCCTACAGTCCCTGACCATTTCCTGCAGCTTGCCCACAGCCTCCAACCACCTCTGGTGCATACCCACAGCCTCTGACCATCTCCTATAGCATGCCCACAATCTTTGTCCATCTCCTGTAGCATGCTAACAGTCTCTGGCCATCTCCAGTGAGAATTAGCTATCTCTTGCTACATGCCCCCAGCCTCCAAATGCTCCTGCAGCATGCCTACAGTCCCTGACCATTTCCTGCAGCTTGCCCACAGCCTCCAACCACCTCTGGTGCATACCCACAGTCTCTGGCCATCTCCTATAGAATGCCCATTGTTATTGACTATCTCCTGTAGCATGCCCCCAGTCTCTGACCATCTGGTGTAGCATGTCTGCATTTTCTGTCAGCATTCTGTGGTCCTTTAAAGATGTCAGGACTAGGTAAAGTAATGACCACCACTGGTTTTGATGTTTTCCTAGAGTTCTACTTTAACAACACATAATCATATATAAATACTATCATGTGTGGAAGGAGGGAGGATTGGTTGGGGAAAAAATAAAAAGTGACAATATTAAACATTGTTAAGCATTGATCTTAACCTCCCTGGCGGTATTCCCGAGTGTAGCTCGGGGTAAAGTTTCAGTACCACAAGCGGTAACCCCGAGCTACAATCGGGAATACCTTGCAGCGTTGCTTTGGGATCTGTTCTCTTACTTTGTCCTGCGCTCCCGCGATGTCCCTCCTGCAGTGTCCCCGGCAATGTAATCCGGTGGATGCCGGCATCTGTCATCTGGGTTCCGTCCCCTGCGAGCGTCGGGACGTACTGGGATGGAACAGCAGGAAATTTGAAAATGTCAAAAAGTGTCATTCAATAAATACACTAAAATCTGATAATATAACATTACTGTATCAAACCATTTCACATACATTTTGTCCCGAGTGCTTTGTCCTGTGCTCTGCCTGCATTTTTACTGTTCTTTCTGCCTGGAAACTGAAAAATGTCCATGGCGTCCAAAAAGTGTCCCTTTAGGTCAAAATCGGTTTTAGACCAGCTAGAGAACAGCGATAGTAAATTAGAACCACTTGCAGAATTGAGTGATAATGATTTGTGGGGAAATTCGTCATCAGACACTGAAAACAATTTTGCAACTTTGCTGAGTGATGTGCGAACTTGGCGCTATATTTCAAATTTCAGTGGTCTTGGTTTGATTACATTATTGAATTAAATTTTTTATTATTATTAAATTATTATTTTTTATGATTATTTATTAAATTATAATTTATGATTTCGTGTTTCAAGTTTTATCATACCCGGGATGTTTACTAGACTCTTGTTCGGACAGATTTCAGTGAATTATTCCTAAAAATTACAGGCCTACAATAAAAAAACTACATATTTCCATGCAAAAAAATGTACCGCTTTAAGAACAGAAATATGGACATAATCAGACCGCTAGGGAGGTTAATGGTCATCAATTGCATATGTAATGATAAAATGTTGTATAGAAAGATTTGCCAAAAAATGAGACACACTAGACAGACAAAAATGTTATGCGAAACCTGTTAGGTTCAAAGACTTAGGAAATAGAAAAATTATTTGGGTTCAAGTTACTCCCAAATGGGAAGTCAGTGATTGAAACATAACCCCTGACTTTCATATCCTTGCAGACACGGAAATAGACATTCTGCAGTGGAGGTTTCAAGGTACATACAACAGATCTATAATGTATTTGCTGCTCAATGGACCATGTCTTCTATTAGTTTTAGAAGGGAACTACAAGATGTGCATACATATACATTTACATGACCCTATATACAGGCCACTCCAGACAGACATTTGTTTCCAATGTGGTTTTAGTGTTTAGCTCTACATAATTACATGCATGCCATATCTCTGATGTGATCCTCTACTTGTGTAAAGTGGATGTGAACCCTACATGAATGACATTTAGTTTGCTGAATCACCATGTATCATAATCCATTGCAATTGGTTTTTAATGAAACATTTATTCATTATTTATTGTATCTCAGTGCTGATGATCTGCTGGTGTCTTTTTGCAGCTATTACTTTGTCTTTGGGTGGATCTCCCAAAGGTGAAGGAGATAAATCCAGATTGCATAGTGTGTGTTGAAATGGCCACTTGTAGTCTCCATCAGAATTTCCCCTGAAATAGTTACAATGCATGAGCACAATTGAGAGACAAGGACAGAGAGTTGTCACCCTCTACTTTGAAGTATTTATTTATATATTGTTACAAGTATTTACTGTATATAGCGCCAACAATTTACACAGCTCTTTACATACATCATATATTCTTCTCAAGGAACTTACAACCTAAGGAACCTAACTCATATTCATACACAGTTAAACAGGAACCATTTACCTCTCAGCATGTTTTTGCAGTATGGAAGGAAACCCATGAAGGTGCAGGTAGAACACATAGACTTCATGCAGGGCGTGCTATGGTTGGGATTTGAACCAATAACCCTAGAGTACCTGAACAAGGACCTTCATGGCAGGATCCCTAGGTTTCGTTTTTTAATAAAAGCTGCAGATTTAAAAATAGTGAAGGCAACAGGCACCATAAGCAGCAATGTTATTTTACATGTCATGTGGATTGGAATTTTTTTTTTATTATTATACAGGATTTATATAGCACCAACAGTTTGCTCAGTGCTTTACAATATAACGGGAGACAATACAGCAACAATACAGATCAATACAAGAGGGAAAAGAGGGCCTGATCCTTGGAGCTTACAATCTAGGAGGGAGGGGCTAGTGGTACAAAAGGTAGTAACTGTGGGGGATGGACTGGTTGGAAGAGTAGAAGATTCCATTATTAGCTGAGGGCAGGATAGGCTTCCCTGAAGAGATAGGTTTTCAGAGATCACCTAAAAGTGAGCAGAGTAGGCGATAGTCTGATAAATTGGGGTAGAGAGTTCCAGAGGATGGGGGAAGCTCTGGAAAAGTCCTGGAGATGAGCATGGGAGGAGGTGACAAGGGAGCTAGAAAGCAGGAGGTCTTGCGTGGAGCGGAGAGTACGGTTTGGGTGATATTTAGAGACAGGATCGTTGATGTAATTTGGGGCAGAGTTATAAATGGCTTTATACGTTATTGTTAATGTTTTTAATTTTATCTGTTGGGCAATGAGAAGCCAGTGGAGGGACTGGCAGAGAGGGGTGGCAGATACAGAACGGTTAGTAAGGTGGATGAGTCTGGCAGCAGCATTCATGATAGACTGAAGAGGGGATAGCCTGCGATGAGGTAGGCCAATGAGGAGGGAGTTGCAATAGTCAAGGTGAGATATAAAGGGAGTGAATAAGTTGCTTAGTGGTTTCCGAGGTTAGGAACGGTGTATCTTGTAGATGTTGCGGAGGTGAAGTCTACAAGATTTGGACAGTGATTGGATTTGGGGGTGAAAGTACAGATGGGAGTCTAAGCGTTCTGGGAGTTTAGAGGTAAATGGTAGCAGGGAGATGGGTCTTAAGTTGTTCAGGTTGGTGGGGTCCAGGGAGGGCTTTTTAAGTATGGGAGTGATGTGCGCATGCTTTAGAGGGGAGGGGAAGGCACTGTTAGAGAGGGAGCATAGGATGGAAGGAGAGTGTGACCGTAGTAGTTGTGAGGGGACAGGATCCAAGGGGCAGGTAGTGAGACGGGCTTCCGAGAAAACCTTAGTGACCTCTTCGGTAGTAGCAAGGTCAAAAGAGGAAAGTGTTGAGGGAGGTTCAAACTGTGCCCAATCCGCATATATGTGAACCGGCACTTGATGCCTACCTTATTTGACCTAAACTTGTGGTTTTGATCCCCCTTTGAGTGTTTATCAAAGCAGCCACACAGATTTTAGAACTAATTTTAACATAGGCATGAGCTATGCATACATTCTACAGTATAGCTGCTGCCAGTACCAGGCATATCTGTCAGCCACAAATAGCATTGATGTCTACAAATACTTTTTTTGTACTGGTAATCTGCACATGTATGGCCTTGTTAAATCTGTGAAAGTTTGCAGATTTGATTTATACCAAGACCCACTATCTACTGGGAGCTGGGTTACTAGAATTTATGCGCCAAACACTTCAAAGCCCATTAGAAATTACTGATGCTTTGTTTTAATCATATTATTTTTATACACTAAGCTTGCGGTTGTAAAAATTATGACATCGGGTCCCCTGGCAGCAGAGGCTTTTAAAATTTATTGTGACGCTGCATAAAAGAATGTTTTAAGATGAATTATTCCCCATTTGCCTCTAAAGCATTCAATCAATAAAGCTTTCTGACATGAAATTTTTTTTGCCTATTGTTCTGTCGTTTTGAACGTCTTAATGGACAATACAGAATGCATGAAGAAAGATGCATAATGATATAATGCTATTACCTTTAAATACATTTGTGTTGACAGTTGAAGTGTTTTCAAATGGCAAGCTTGGATTGTGATAAACTAAAATATTACACGTATGCCTGTGCTCAGATTAGACCTGCTGAATTGCTGGCCAGACTGTAGATCCTTACAGAATTCATCTTTACTCGTGCCCACAGAGCCATGAAACTTGGGTTCTTGAGTTTGCAGTTAGGCAAATTACTGTTTAGAGCTTTTCTGCAATGATAGATAAGTGACTGAATAAATGCCAAGACTTCAAGGTAACCAACACAAGAATATAGAAAATCGTGGAACCCCCCTTCTCCGCCCCATATGCATAGGAATACAGAGGAGAATGGAACCCTAGTTCAAAATAAATTTGTGTAGAAATATAGGGAACAGTGGAACAATACCCTTGCACCCCTGCTGTATTATTCCTGGGAATATAAAGGAGACTGGAATAACCCCCAGGGGTCCTCCACAGGGCTAAAGAGGAGAATGGAACCCCTCCTCAAGACAGATTTTTCATAGGAATATAAGGGAGAGTGAAAGCATAGACTTCCAACCCTCTTCTATATTCTAAAGGTGTTCTCCTTTAGAATATAAAGAAGAGTGGAATCATGCCTTTGGAGTTCTCTACAGGGCTATAGTGGACAATAAAACACTCCCTTAAGAGAAATTTTCCATAGGAATATAGAGGACTGTGGTAGAAAACATACTGCCCCTGTGATATTCTACTTAGAATTATAAAGTAGATAGGAACCGTCCCCCTGAGGTTTCTCCATTGGGATATATTAGAGAATACAACTCTTCCCCGGGAGGGATTTTCCAAAAGAATACAGGGAAAGTGATAGCAAACATTCATGCCTCTGCAGTATTCTCATTAGGATCATTGGAGAGAATTGAACCTCTCCCTCTAGAATTCACCGTAGGGATATACAGGACAGTGGAAGACTTCAACTCTATGAGCATTTTACATAGGAATATAGAAGAGAGTGGAAGCCCCAGGCTCTGTGGGCCTTTTCCATAGGAATATAGAGAAGAATGGAAGCCCTCAACCCTGTGAGCATTTTCCATAGGAATAAAGAGGAGACGGGAAGCCCGAAGCTCTGTAGGCATTTTCCATAGAAATATAGAGGAAAGTAGATGTCCTCAACTCTGTGGGCATTTTCCATTGGAATATAGAAGAAAGTGGAAGCCGTCAACTATGTGAGCATTTTTCATTGGAATATAGAAGAAAACCTCAACACTGACTAGTTTCAGTAGGAATATTTCGGGAGAGTGAAACCAAATATCCCTTTCTTCAGGAAATTGTCCTTAATTGGGCAGTGAAATCTGTCCCTGTAGGGATTCTCTATTGGTATAAGGGGAAAGTGGGAACCCCCCCTGCCCATACAGGGTGTCATCATAGGATTTATGGGAAATTTAAATCACCCCAAGAGCATTCTCCATAAAAATATGAGAGTGGAACTCCCCATATACATATAGCGATATAATGGAAGGTGTAGCAACCAACCTCTATATAACCAGACATCAAACATGGGGGGTCAAGGGCAGCAGTAAAGATTCAGGAGAGGAACAGACCTATGTGAAACCATTCTAATTACGAAGTTTGGAAGGAGTTCTATTCTAAAGTACTTAGTTTTATGCTGACATTTTGGAAACCAAAAGAAGTTGAGATTTAACAAAGAATTCACAGACCATCTCTGATTCACCTCTAAACTACTTTTGATAACTTTCTTTTTAAAGGATTGGGAAAGAAAAAAAAAAACAATGTTTGTGTGAATATGAGCGGCAAGATTAAAAACGTAATTGCGGTTTAGACTTCAGATTTATTTGAAAAGGGGATAATGATAGTAATTACCCAGTTTGAGTTTTGTGGAAGCCTAATTAGATCCCCCAAAAAGCATTTGTATGCAGAAGAAACAGCACACACATAAAAGGACCATCTGTTTTCTATCTACTTACAACGGTAATGCTGCTTGCCATTATATCCTCCGTTGCTATCCATGTTGACATTGAGCGCGTGACATGTTTTTATTCAGTGGCGGGATTACCTGTTGTTCATACATAAATTTTCTCCACCAGTTTTTCTTTTCTTTTTTTTTTTTTTGCCCTGAGGTTAAAGATGAACCCCAAGTCTATTTGAATTGCCAGAATGATATTTTAGAATAGAGAGCTGTGAAAATCACTAAAGGAAACCAATTAAAACTGCACTCTAGGCAAACTGCTAAATATTATGCTAAAATAAATAGATGGGACTGCTGTTTTACCTGCAGAGGGATTTGTATTTTCATTAAAACCAACAGAATCAGGTCAGTGACCTCACTTTTCTTTACTGCAGTTAACATAGCGTTAAGCCCTCAGTGTTTTCTATTTTTTGCTTGAGCACAATAAAATAAACATGTCTGTTAAGACTTCTTACCCCAGCACTTGCAGTTTACACCTGTAGTTTACAACGCTCAGTGCAGCTGGATCCTGCTCTCTCGGTGCTGCTTCCCTGAACTGCTGGTCTTTGCAGGAAAGAGTAAATAGTGGACAGTGCAATCTCCAGCTGGTCTGTTAGCAGCTGTGTAAATTGTCGGTGCTATATAAATACCAAAAAAATAAATAAATTATTAAATAAGCTGCTAAAAGTGCTTACAAAGGATTATCACTTTAAGCAATACAGCTAGTTTGCCTTCCCCCAGCCTGTGATTGGACAGTGAGAGCAAAGCAGCATTACAGTGTTGAGTCATACTTTTGCTCACTCTTCTTTCTCCTCTTGTTACAATGTTTCTTATCAGCTCATGTGCACTACAAGACAACTGATTTCCTAGTCCTGAACTTACCCCCTCCCCCTTCATAGTCTTAGGGCAGTGGAGAGGTGATAGAGGCTGATACCAAATTAAAACTAGGCATTACTAAATTACTCTTTATACATTTGAAAATATATTTAATACACTTTTGATTATAACATAACTACCTTAGGCCCCTTTCATACTGCTGTTCAGATCAGGTCCACCTATTCGTTTTTCAGGCAGACCTGACAGGAAGGTCCATTCATCCCTATGGACGGGCAGATGTAAACAGACTTGTGCCCATTTACACCCGCCTACCTTCAGGTCTGATCCAGCTTGCTAAAAAATGGAAGGGGATCCATCCTTTTCTGTTTAACCGCTTGCCTACTGGGCACTTTTACCCCCTTCCTGCCCAGTCCAATTTTCAGCTTTCAGTGCTATCGCACTTTGAATAATAATTGCACGGTCATGCAACACTGTACCCATATGACATTTTTATAATTCTTTTCACACAAATAGATCTTTCTTTTGGTGGTATTTAATCACCTCTGGGTGTTTAATTTTTTTGCACTATAAACAAAAAAAGAGCACAAATTAAAAAAAAAAAATTTTTTTTTCTTTCTATTATAAAATTTTGCAAAGAGGTAATTTTTCTAATTCACTGCTATGCACTAATGAGGCGGCACTGATGGGCATTGATGAGGAGGTACTGATGATGCTGCACTGATATGCGGCACTGATGGACACCGATAGGTGGCAATGATGGGCACTAATAGGTAGCACTAAAGGGCACTGACTGGTGGCACTGACTGATGGCACTGATAGGTGGCACTGACAGGCACAGATTGGCAGCAATGCAGGGCAGCACTGTTGGCGCTTTTGGTGCTGCACTGATAATCCGTGTCCTGATTATCAATGCAGATGTCTCATTTGACAGTTGCTGGTTATCGGCAGTACTTTCCTCATGCTGTCACATTACTGATTATCGATAACCGACAAGTGTACTTACATGGTGATCAGCTGTGATTGAACACAGCTGATCACGTGGTAAAAGGCCACTGTGATTGGCCTTTTACCATGTCATGTGGTCAGCTGTGTTCAAAGGACACAACAATAACAGACAGCGCAGGCTGTGCACCGCTGGGGGCGCATGGGGGGTTCCTGGGAGGAGATCATATGACTCCCTCCCAGAATATGACGACCACGCTGTAGCCGTCATTTGGCAATAGTGCAGTAAGAAAGTGGTTAAGCGGAGCATATGGGAGGATAGGCTGGTGTAAACGGACAGTGAAGTCCATTTACTCCTAGCCACCTATAGTGCTGAGCGAGCTCTGTCTTTGTCAGCTCTGCAGAAAATGAACAGACACAGACCTGTCATTGACCTTGCTCTGCTCCAATCAGCAGGGGATCAGTGAGCTGATCCCCTGCTGATCAGAACTCCACCCACTTGAAAGGGGAGTTAAATGTATGCTAACCTTAAATTGAAAATGTAGTGACTGCTTCACTCGGTTGCTCTGTATTTAATAAGCAATCTGCATCCTCAAAGATATGGGGAAGCACAGTGGCTAAATGGTTAGCAGTTCCACCTGGCAGTACTAGGGTCGCTGGTTCAAATCCCGACCACGGCACCACCTGCCTGGAGTTTGCATGTTCTCCCTGTGCCTGTGTGGGTTTCCTCCGGGTACTCCGGTTTCCTCCCACTCTCCAAAGACATGCTGGTAGGTTAATTGGATCCTGTCTAAATTGGCCCTAATATGTGTATGTATGGATGTGAATTAGGGACCTTAGATTATACGCCCCTTGAGGGTTAGGGACTGATGTGAATGTACAATATATATGTAAAGCGCTGCGTAAATTGACAGCGCTATATAAGTGCCTGAAATAAATAATATGTTGTAAAAATATAAAATACCTGGTTGATCCTGCCAGTCCTCTTAGGAATGACCCACTTCCTCTTTGTTACTGACCACTAATAACAAGACGTAACAGGTATTTTTCTTTGCTTTCGGCAAAAAGAAGAAAACCTTTACCTGTTACTTTGCCTTGCCTTGCCTGGGATTTTTTTAGGGCATCACCTGTCTGAGACCCTAAGACCACCATTAGTCTAGTCACTAACACCTGTAATGTAATGGATAAAGGGACACTACTAAGGCCATAATGCTAAGCATCATCAATCTCCAGGGATGGTTTTCATTTGAGGTATACCTGACTTCTTTATGGGAAATATGAGAAAATAGTTGATAATTTGGATTGCTCATTGCCATGTATTTGTTCTTTCTTTGTGCCAGAAACAATTATAAAAAAATAGAGGAGTAAATTTAGCATGTGATTAAGAGTCACAATCCACACCATGGACTGAGATTTAGCAAGGCATAGAAAATCATTTCTCTTGGCCCGAGGCTAGTCATGAACAATTGAGCTGTTTATTCACCTTTCTTAAGAATGTCTGATGAAATCGTACATTCCTTATAGGATTGTGGAGTCAACTAACTGCAGTGCAGCTATTGGATTCCTATTGTTAACCAAAAAGGCACCCATATAGCTGGAAATGCGAAGAATTGCCTGATTGTGTTATTTTTTTTCATGTATTTTTTATTAGGAAATACCCTTCCATGTTAGTAGATAGGATCACCAAATATACCAGTAAATGGCAATTGTGGGTAGATAAATACCTAACACATGGCTTTGGCAACACTTTACTTAAAGTGTTACTAAACCTAGGACCCTGCATTCACTACATCTGGTCTCCAATAGTACACAGAACATGGAAATGGAATTATTTCAGGAAAGAATAAACTGCTAAATACCTTTTCTCATCAGCAGTATATAGCAGTCTTGTTAATTCTATCAGTGTCAAGCTGAGCACTGGTTAAAGCTTGTAGGAGGAGTTTTCATTCTCCTCTGACTGTCTTATGAGGCTACATAACCCTTGCACAGTTATGATTGGCCCTGTGCTGATCACATGCACCCTCCCAAAAAAAAACTCTCTAGCAATACACCCTAAGCTGAACATGTGCAGAGTGACTCCTAGAGCTCTGTACAATCAGCAGATGGATTGGGGACAGTAGAAGGAGAGGATCTGAGAAAAGAGGATCAAATAGCCTTTTTGTACAATGCGGAGGATTAACCCCTTAGGTTGCACAGTGAGTATAACAAGCATGCTTTACTGCATATACAGACTGATCTTACTGTTGTAGGTTTAGTAACACCGTAAACCATAGTGGCCTAATCCCTTGCACTGGCATTGGCAGTACCACTTAACATTCAGATGGTCCCTCTTTTTAGGAAGGGACCCTGTGACACAACCTAGTTTTTTGTGTGTTCACATGCACTTTTTTGTTCACTTTGGCATTTCGTTTTTTCACATCACGCTGCGGGCTTGAAAAAACAAAACAAAAAACATGGCAAAGCGATGGGGTCTCTTAAAGATTCAGTTGTCAGAATGGAAGATTCTGATTGGTGTTTCTGTGCAGCATGGGAAGTTATTATTTATCTGACTTTGATAAGTGGGCCCATGAAAAAGAGTAAAAATGTGAAATGTCTATTTTACTGCCTGTCTCCTGTTGCCTTCAATCAATGTACAGTGTATGACAGGACGCTGGAAAATGAAATCTACTTCATATAGAGAGAAAGGAAGAATATAATGTTTGATACATAATTCTACACTGGTTTCTGTGGCAACAACAGAATGTTTCTATATTTTACTCGTAACTAACTAACTTGATATGAAAACTGATAACCTACTGATTTACAAGCCGTTTAGCTTGCAAGGTAACTAGTTGATATTCAAAAAAACATAATTCTCAGTATAGTCATGGTGCCGTACAATCATATATATGAATTAACACAGCTGTCTGCTCTTTGTTTCACAGCAGTCGGTAATTTGGTCTGTTTCCATTAATCTCTGCCAAAAGCAGCAATGTGGTAAAATTGCATTGTTTTGTAGGCAAGAGGCCTGGCTGGGAACAATAGTCCCACCAAAGCTGGGGAAATGCATCTTGTTGTCAGTGATGAATGTCCATCATTGGAACCTGTAGGCACATAGCCGTTGGTTTCCAAACCAACATTTCTCTGCTGGAATCACCCCATTGCAAAGACTATTTGCTTTACTGGTTCTAACCTCTGGTACAACTTGTCCTATACGGTAGGCCCCTGTCCTACCTGGAAATACACTTACCTTCATCCACAGCTCCATTAATTTCTATGGGAAGCTGTTGTTATAGTAGACTCCTTCAGATTACAGCTCTCCTCATATGAATGACTAGGACCACAGTGCATGTGCAGGATGATGAGGACCTGGCATGGGTCATTTCTTAGCATGCCTCCACTCCCTGAATGCATCCTACCTGGAAAAACACATACCTCCACCTGTGGCCCCCTTAATTTCTATTGGGGGCTGTACACTTGGTGGCCTCCAGCAGTCCTTGGAAGTATAACTTTTCACTAGGAATGAATGAGTCCATGGTGCACGTGCAGAGTGAAGAGAACCTGGTAGGGACACTTTATGAAGCTTACCCCAACCTCCTGAGTGCATTCTACCTGGTAAAAAAAAAGTTACCTTCATTCACAGTTTTATTCATTTCTGTGGGGAAGTTATGGCCACCTCCAGATGTCCTTCAGAGTACAGCTCTCCTCACAGGAATGAAAGGGGCTGCAGGGCATGTGCAGGATGAAGAGTACCTGGCATGGACCTGACATGAACAGTGCCTCCATTCTCTGAGCACATCTCAACTGATTAAACACTTACCTTCATCCACGGACTCATTTATTTCTATTGGAAGCCCTACTTAAAGCAGCCTCCAGCAGTCCTTCAAAGTATAGCTCTTCTCCTAAGAAAGAATGAGGCTATGGTTCATGTGTAGGATAAGGAGGACCTGGTGAAAACGATTTCTGAAGTATGTTCCTACCCCCCTGATTGCATCCCACCTGGAGATACTTACCTTTATCCACAGCTTAATTTGTTTCTATGGAGAGCCGTACTTAGGGCAGCCTCCAGCTGACCTTCAAAGTACAGCTCTCCTCATTAGAATGAATGGTGCCTCAGTGCATGTACATGATAAAGAAGACCTGGTGGGGACAATTTCTGAGCATATCACCACTCCCTGTGTGCTTCCCACCTGAATAAACACCTTCATCTGCGGCCTCACCCATATGTATGGGAAGCGTACTTATGGAGGCTTTCATTGCTACTTCAGAATACAGCTTACCTCTTAGAAATGTTTTGGGCCATGGTACTTGTGCAAAATGAAGTAAACCCTTTTCCAGCAGCCTGTTAAACTCTATGAAGGCGTACAGCTGATGTGGCTGGATGGGGCTGGATGGTGCACCTAGCAGTACTTTAGGAGAGTATGTGCCGAGGGATGAATGCCAAAATGCAGACTTCTGCATTTCCTGAAATCTTTCATCCCTCATCACTACACACAGTGCACAGCCCACCTCTAAGTCGAGGAACCACCATAATGTTTGACCGTCACATGAATGCGGTCCCCACCTGGTCTCGGGCATTGGTGAGTGCATGCGCTGCAAAAGGTAGCCAAATGTGCAGGACATGTGGCCCCACCCACAACTGGGAAGTTCATTGTACTGCTGTTTCTCCTGTCCTAGCTCTTTGAGCTCTGTATGCAGCTGAGAACAGAGATTACAGGTGAAACTCGAAAAATTAGAATATCGTGCAAAAGTTCATTTATTTCAGTAATGCAACTTAAAAGGTGAAACTAATATATGAGATAGACCAGGGGTGGGCAAACTTTTTGACTTGAGGGCCGCAATGGGTTCATATATTGGACCCGGGGCCGGACCAAGAGTAGATGAATGAATATTCCCCCATAGTAAGCATAGAAATTAATCCCCCATATAGTAATTCATCCCCCATAGTAATTCATCCCCCATATAGTAATTCATCCCCCCTATAGTAATTCATCCCCCCTGTAGTAATTCATCCCCCATAGTAATTCATCCCCCATATAGTAATTCATCCCCCATAGTAATTCATCCCCCATATTAATTCATCCCCCATATAGTAATTCATCCCCCATAGTAATTCATCCCCCATATTAATTAATCCCCCATATAGTAATTCATCCCCCATAGTAATTCATCCCCCATAGTAATTCATCCCCCATATAGTAATTCATCCCCCCTATAGTAATTCATCCCCCCTATAGTAATTAATTCCCCATATTAATTAATCCCCCATATAGTAATTCATCCCCCATAGTAATTCATCCCCCATAGTAATTCATCCCCCATATAGTAATTCACCCCCCCTATAGTAATTCATCCCCCATAGTAATTCATTCCCCCCTATAGTAATTCATTCCCCCGTGTCAATTTACTTACCTTTGCTCCGCGCGTTCCTCTCGCCGTGTTCCCACGCCGTTCCGGTCTTCAGGGCGGACTGTGAGAGGAGCCTAGCTCCCCTCACGTTCGTCACGCTGCCCCGCCTACACACATCCTGACAGCACGCTCCGCGGGCCGGATTAAAAGGTCCGCCGGGCCGTATACGGCCCGCGGGCCGTAGTTTGCCCATTGCTGAGATAGACTCATTACATGCAAAGCAAGATAGTTCAAGACGTGATTTGTCATAATTGTGATGATTATGGTTTATAGCTCATGAAAACCCCAAATCCACAATCTAGAAAATTAGAATATTACATGCAATCAATAAAACAAGGATTGTACATAGAACAATATCGGACCTCTGAAAAGTATAAGCATGCATATGTACTCAGTACTTGGTTTGGGCCCCTTTTCAGCAATTACTGCCTCAATGCGGCGTGGCATGGAAGCTATCAGCCTGTGGCACTGCTGAGGTGTTATGGAAGACCAGGATGCTTCAATAGCGGCCTTCAGCTCTTCTGCATTGTTCAGTCTCATGTCTCTCATCTTTCTCTTGGCAATGCAATATAGATTCTCTATGGGGTTCAGGGTAGGCGAGTTTTCTGGCCAATCAAGCACAGTAATCCCACGGTCATTGATGCTTTTGGCAGTGTGGGCAGGTGCCAAGTCCTGCTGGAAAAAGAAGTCAGCATCCCCATAAAGCTTGTCTGTAGAAGGAAATATGAAGTGCTCCAAAATCTCCTGGTCGACGGCTGCATTGACCCTGGACTTAATGAAGCACAATGGACCAACACCAGCAGATGACATGGCTCCCCAAATCAACACAGACTGTGGAAACTTCACACTGGACTTCAAGCATCTTGCAGTGTGTGCCTCTCCATTCCTCCTCCATATTCTGGGTCCTTGGTTTCCAAATGAGATGCAAAAGTTGCTCTCATCAGAAAAGAGAACTTTGGACCACTGAGCAACAGACCAGGTCTGTTTTTCTTTAGCCCAGGTAAGACGCTTCTGACGTTGTTTGTTGTTCAGGAGCGGCTTGACAAGAGGAATACGACATTTGAAGCCTATGTCCAGGATCCGTCTGTGTGTGGTGGCTCTTGATACACTGATTCCAGCCTCAGTCCACTCCTTGTGAAAGTCCCCAACACTTTTGAATGGCCTTTTCCTGACAATCGTCTCCAGGCTGCGGTCATCCCTGCTGCTTGTGCACCTTTTTCTTCCACTCTTTTCCCTTCCACATAACTTTCTATTAATGTGCTTTGATACAGCACTTTGGGAACATCCAATTTCTTTTGCAATTACCTTTTGAGGCTTTCCCTCCTTATGGAGGGTGTCGATGATGGTTTTCTGCACAACTGTCAGGTCAGCAGTCTTTCCCATGATTGTGATTCCTACTGAACCAGGCTGAGAGACCATTTAAAGGCTCAGGAACCCTTTGCAGGTGTTATGGCTTAATTAGCTGATTAAAGTGGGACACTTTGAGCTGAGAATATTGCACCTTTTCACAATATTCTAATTGAGATTGTGGATTTGGGGTTTTCATGAGCTGTAAGCCATAATCATCACAATTATGACAAATCTTCTTGAACTATCTTGCTTTGCATGTAATGAGTCTATCTCATATATTAGTTTCACTTTTTAAGTTGCATTACTGAAATAAATGAACTTTTGCACGATATTCTTATTTTTTGAGTTTCACCTGTATGTGATCACTTATAAAAAAGGAAAAAATTGTATTTATGTTTTTTTTTTATAATGTTTTTCCTTTCTTTTCTATTTTAGACTTTTTTTTTAATACAAGGTGAGGGTTCACATATATTACTATATATTATTATACCTTTACTTTCTAATTCAATGCCCTGTGACTAGTGATTGGGGAAATGCTGCTTCCATCAGAGACTAATCACACAGGTGATTTATTTTGTGACAGTGCCCCTTTAACACATATATAAGGAACGTGCCTTGTCACAGGAAAGGAGCGCTTTGATTAATGATGTATCTGCTCCATGAAATGTTGTAGGCGTGAAATAAGTTTTTTACATTAAGAGAACAATGAAAAGATTAATAGTTTGTTCTCGCCCTGTCTCTGAACATGTTATTACTGTGTTGGGTCGCCTCTCCGTCATCTGCAGGGAAAATGGTAAGAAATGATGTTTATTGGGGACACAGCGGGCAATTATACACTTGCCTTAGGACGAGGGGTAATTCATCACTCTGTCGGATGCTCACGGCTCTCTGTATCAGAAATCCATGTATAGATTGTGCACTGACGCAGTTACTGGTACACGGATTCCAGCAGCAATCAGATTCATCAGTAGGAAGATCATTCAAGGGTGCTGAACAAGATGCTTCTTGAGGACTAAAGTCAGGTAACGCATATGAGAGACCTGAACATACACCCCAAGATCACAGATTGTGAATTGGTAATGATTTTCCTGCCCTGTTCACATGTACGTGTGGACACGATGCAGAAAGAAACACTTTTTCATGCTTTAGAATCATGCTAAAAATAAATGTATGTGTTTTTAAAGTTGAACACCAAACAGATATAAAATACAGAAAGGTGAAATATTTATTTGATCTTAAGAAAAATCTGTAGGGCTAGAGTTTGAAAGAAGAGCACAAGGAGCCAATCAGTACATGTGCAGAAAGAAGCATGTTGATAGCAGGAGGAAACACTAACCAAGCGATAAGCTCATCACTGTAGTTTCTGCTTTTGGTCACAGGCTGTTTGTGGGTTAAATACACAGAATACCTACATCCTGGACATACGTCCCTAAACACATAGATCCCTAAATGGCAAAAACTGGCCAACTTGAACTAATGGAGGAACTGACAATAATTACAGACACCCAACACAAAGTCTACTCAATTTGAGCTTGCTGGCCACACTTCAAACACATCAAAAGTGGTATGTTCGACCCTCTGTTGTACCATTTAACCAGACAAACAATGAACGAATGGTCGAAATTACAGATTTTAGAATGATTCTTCATCTAGTGTATGGATAACATTAGTCCAATGGAGGAACTGGCCAACAAATACAGACACCTATCAGGAGTTTTACTCAATTTTGGCCTGTTGGTCACAGTTCAGTCAGATGAAAAGTTGTACTTTTGACCGTCTTCCTTTAAAGAATTGGTAGAAAAAGTCAGCACAAAAAGTGCCCTTCGGTAGTTCGATTGGAAGAGGCACCCAATGTGGTTGTTTAAAGGATAGACAAGAGTTGGTAAAACATCCAATTACTTTATTTCACCAAATTAATATTTGGTGAAATAAAGTATTTCGGTGTTTTACCAAAGCTGACAACTCGTGCCTATCCTTTGAACAACCACATTGGGCGCCTCTGCCAATTGAACTACCCAAGGGCCCTTTTTGTGCTGACTCTCTCTATCATTTTGTTCACCCACCTGAGAACCCCCACAGAGCACCCAGGAGAAGAATGCCCAATGCACAGAGAGCAACCACACTGACCCTGTGTGGAGACAGGTTTTCTCCTCCTGCGCACTAGGAAGGCCGAGTGTTCCCTCTAGCTGGGTGACCGCAGCCTAAACAATTGTAATCCATTTTGACCTTTTTTCCTATTATTGTGGAAGCACTGTATCCTTGTTTCTGAATTAATCTACTACACTATAATGGTTCTCCCTGTCTTTTCTTTTTCAGTGAGAACTCTGAGCTTTGCCAGAAACCCCCTGGCCAGCTCCTCAGGATCCATCCGTGCATGATCTAACCTAACTTAACACACATTAGACCGAACTCGATTAAAGAATGTCTTGTCAAAACTGGCCAACTTAGGTGTCTTTAATTGATGGTCACATCCTCCATTAGTCTATGTTAACCAGTTTTGATAAATTAATCTTTAATAATGGGAAGATGTTGTAATGAAAGAAGGCCAAAAGTACCACTTTTCATCTGTTTGAAGTGCGGCCAATGGGTCCAAATTGGGTAGAAAGTCTAATAGGTGTCTGTAATTGTAGGTCAGTTCTTCCTTTAGTCTATCAGAAATTCTAGTCAATTTGAGCCTGTTGGCCACACTTCAGACGGACTTCTTTCTATCACTGATTACAGTACTTCACTCTTGTTTGTTGTTGGTCCTGGTCTTCCATAATTATTTCCATAGGCTTTGTTCTCTACATGGAACAAAGTTACCCTACCTTCCAGACTTTGATATAAATTGATCTTGATACTATGATTAAGGGGTAATAAGGGGCATTGCCTCCCATCCTGCTGTGTCCTTTCCTCTGTTAATTTTCCCTTCCCAGTGATTCCTTTCTTGTGTTTGTCTTATGTCTTATTCTCACTTCTGTTTCTGTTTGGTCGTACATACTTTGATTTACATTTAATGGTCTTTATTTTGATTAATTTGTTGTAATTATGATACTAGGTGCATATGCTATCATTGTACATCTTGTCAATATATTTTTATTTTTTATACATTTCAAAATACACTGAGAATTTAAAAAAGTGATACTTTTGTCACTTTCATGTTGTGGTATAGAGTGGAATTGGCCAATTTATGACTGTGGCATTATTGATGTTTAGTGATGCAGAGAACTCTATTTAAACTGGATGTTGGTTATGTTCCCACATCCTTTTGTAAAATACACCACTTATCCTTTATTCCACCCAAACTGGCTCTGCCACTGTTTTTACTTAACGTTTCCATGTCCTGACAGCTTGCTAATAAAGCAGATGAGGGCTCTGTGTGCCAGCAGCTATTACAGTTCACAAGTGTGAGTGTGTTGACAGGGCTTGAAATATTGAGCTGTCTCTATGACGGCGGAATGCCTCCTGTGTCTGCTTCCAACAGTTGTAGACTCTACAGCAACGCTGAGAGGACCCGCCGATGATTGAGATGATGAGGCAGCAAGATAGTCATGTAAATCAATGTGGCAATGACTGGGATCAGACACAGAAAGCTGTAATGTCTTACTTCATGGCGGCCAGTGGGAGGTATGTGCTGTAATGTACCATGTCCTTCATTAGAGGTTTATGCATCTTTGGCAGCCTTGGCAGCCATTTTGTTGGCCAAGACAAGGTTCATAAACGAAGGGCCTATAAATGCCTGACAAATGATTGCCTTCTCTTATTGGAAAGATGGCTGGCTCTGTACTGGACATAACACACGGAGAAAATTGTTTTTGTAGAGAGCACATTTCTTTAGCATTTTTACATACATAGTTAACTAGGTTAACAAAAAGGTCAATGACCATCAATTTAATTTTCTAATAACCACGTCACCTGCCTTTGTGTTTTGACTAGTGTTTTTTTTTTTTTGTTTTACTGTAAATACAAAATATGCACTTTATTCTATTTTTTTGTATATATATATATATATATATATATATATATATATACATACACACACACACACACTATATGATCACATATGACCATCAAATCTACAATATATGGGGAAAAGGGGAAAAGTATATAGGTGCTCCTCCAAATTATTGCTTTCAGGTGTTTTCCATCAAAGGGTACAGTCACTGCTACAGTATACAAAGTCATTATGGACTAGTGTGCGCTTCCAACTTTGTGGCAACAGTTTGGGGAATGTAGTGTCTGTTCCTGAATGACTGTACCCCTGTGTAGAAAGCTAGCTCTACACTCTGTTCCAAATTATTATGCAAATGATATTTTTCTCATTTACCTAAATAATTGATGTAAATAACAGTCAGCATAATTCTCATGTTATCAACTATTAAGAGTACAATTCACATTTTATTGAACAAACTCCTAATGATAACAGTATTGTTTTTAAACATAAAAAACTTCCAATGCACTGTTCCAGATTATTCCGCACAGTAAGCTTCAAAACACTTTATAGGTTGTAAAGAACTGAAAATTGTCGATTGTTGTGTTTGCAGCATATTTACTGAAATCAAAAGCTATTTCAATCAAACTTTTAACAACATTTTAACTTTTTAAACATTTTAACAGGACACGTTACATTTTAACATAGGACCCTTTATTTGATAGCAGCTTCACAAGTCTTGCATCCATTGAACTTGTGAGTTTTTGGACAGTTTCTGCTTGAATTTGTTTGCAAGATGTCAGAATAGCCTCCCAGAGCTGCTGTTTGGATCTAAACTGCCTCCCACCCTCATAGATCTTTTGCTTGAGGATGCTCCAAAGGTTCTCAATAGGATTGAGGTCAGGGGAGGATGGAGGCCACACCATGACTTTCTCTCCTTTTATCCCCATAGCAGCCATTGATGCAGGGGTATTCTTTGCAGCATGAGATGGTGCATTGTCATGCATGGAGATGATTTTATTACGGAAAGCATAGTTATTCCTTCTGTACCAGGGAAGAAAGTGGTCAGTCATAAACTCCACATACTTTGCAGAGGTCATCTTTATACCTTCAGGGACCCTAAAGGGGCCGACCAGCTCTGTTCCTATGATTCCGGCCTAAAACATGACTCCATCACCGCCTTGCTGACGTCGCAGCCTTATTGGAACAGGGTGGCCGTCCACCAACCATCCACTACTCTATCCATCTGGACCATCCAGGGTTGCCCGGCACTCATCAGTGAACAGGACTATTTGAAAATTAGTCTTCATGTATTTTTCTGCCCAATGCAGCCGTTTCTGCTTGTGAGCATTGGTTAGTTGTGGCTGAATAGAAGGTTTATGCACAGTTGCAAGACTCTGGAGGACTCTACACCTTGATGTCCGTGGGACTCTAGAAGCACCAGCAGCTTCAAATATCCGTTTGCTGCTATGTAATGGTATTTTAGCAGCTGCTCTCTTGATCCGATGCATGGATCTGGCAGAAATCTTCCTCAATGTGCCTTTATCTCCACGAACCCATCTGCGCTCTGAATCAGCCACAAATGTCTTAATAGTGCGAAGATCACGCTTAAGTTTTTATGAAATATCGAATGTTTTGATACCTCGTCCAAGGCATTGAACTATTTCACTCTTTTCGGCAGCAGAGAGATCATTTTTCTTCCCCATATTGCTTGAAAATGGTGCTCTGCTTAATAATGTGGAACACCCTCCTTTGGTAGTTTTTCCTTAAATTGGGCTCACCGGCCAATCTAATTATCACAGGTGTCTGAGATTGTTTTCAGTGATCAAAAGAGCCCTGACACACAATGCCATCCATGAGTTAAACTGAAAAACAAAATATTTAATCTTTGTGACACTTAATGTTATGATCCGCCAGGTGGTGCCTCAGGCTGCCAACTGACAGACCTACTCAGAGCGTGGGGTCTAAGCCCGGGCTGTGCTTTCACCATGGCCCCTGATGGTGGGGATGGACTTGAAACAGTCCCGGGCCAGGTCACGACCTCCGAGCAGACCCACCAGTGGCTGAGGAGACCTCCGGGGACAGGTACCGGGAGAGCCAGATGTGAAGAGGATGGCGGCCCCAGCAGGGTAGTAACGGATCGTGGGCCCGTGAGGGTAAGCGGGGTACAGAATCGGTTGGCAAAGAGTAGTCGGGTCACACGCAGGATCAGCAGGGTAAGTCAGTCCGTAGAATGGTCAGGGCAATCCGGGTCAAACACAGGAGCAGGCAGAATAGTCAGGACAATCCGGGCCAATCACAGGGGCAGGCAGCGTAGTCAGGGTCAATCAGGGTCACTAGACGGGTGCAGGAACTCAGAATCACAGAAAGACCTTGCGGCAATCTGTGACAGTGCAGGGCATCTTTAAATAGTGCGCCCTGCACTGTCATTGGCCGGCTAGGACGCGCCCCCGGCTGTCATTGGACGCCTGAGGAGCGCCCGCGGCTCCTACTGCGCATGCGCGGCGTCCTGTCAGCCGCGGCTCACCGGGACCTAGTGCCTGTGTCCCGGCGCGATCTGCCGCCAATGCGCATGCGCGGGGGACAGAGCCGTGATCGTGGACCACGGAGCCGCGATCCCTGACACTTAAATAGAATTTGCATAATTATTTGGAACAGGGTGTATAAAGACATAGTTTGATGAGTTTTGTGTTGAAGAACTCGCCTGCACAGAGCCCGGACATCAACCTTATTGGACAACTTTTGGTGAATTCGAGCTGCTGTCAATCACAGCCATTGAGCCAATAAGGAATGAGAGGGGAGCGGGGCTCTGTGCATGAATGGACATGCAGAGCAGCAGCTCGAGAGCGAGCATGCTCTGTTATTCCCATAGCAAACTGCTTGCTCTGAGGGACCTTGGCAAGAAGGAAAGGCCAGGAGCACCGGTTGGGGACCCGAGAAAAGGAGGATGGGGGCTGCTCTGTGCAAAACCACTGCACAGTCCAGCTAAGTATAACATCTTTGTTAACATGTTTGTTAACATGTTTGTTATTTACAAAAAAAATTGCCAGTAATATCACTAACAACGTCTGCTGGAAAGCATAAAGCTAATGCTGGGCTTTCTTTTTAGAAAGCCCAGCATGGTTTTCAAACTTTGTGTTCAGCATATAACTTGTAACAAATGTCTCTTTGTATTATTAATACAAACTTTGTTTATACTTAAAACATAAGTAAAACTATTTTAGAAAATTATTTACAAAAACATAAAAAAATAATAACTGACTAAAAATTGTTATAGTTTCAGGATAAAAAAATACAATCACTGCTGCTTTAGCTGCCATAATTACAAGCCTTCTATCACATGTGGAGCTTTAGACCTTTTAGTCTCTGAAATCTTGCTTGGCGCTGGGTGGGTTTATTTTTGTCACCCAGATAAAGACTATAATATAAGGGTTGAGCACAAGATGGGTTTGTCAGTAACATTCTTGTTGGTAGTGTTAAGTAGTGTACTTCCCTCCTGCCGTAATCAATATGTGAAAAATAAGGGAACGGGCCTATTCTCTAACACACACAACCACAACCAACTATACACCATGATTATTTTCTGGCACATGAAACAGTGCCATCTGGAACGCACTGTATTGCAGATAGCAGCTTTCAAATGAAGTTTGCTGCTTAATTTAGAAGCAGAAAATATGCGTGTAATTAAAAGGCACTCTATGGACGACGGTGCTTGTGAGTGGACTCAAGGCTGTGACAAATGAGTATATAGTAAACCTTAGTCTGAAAAGTGTCTTAAAGGTGCAGTCAAACTTTTACAAAATAAAGGCCAAATACAGCCAGAGATCACAGTGCTCTTCTGACAATAAAGATAGAAGAATGGTGCCCATTATCCAAAGTAAACATCTGCATCCTGGATTGAGATGTCGGCTCTGAGACAGTGCAAGAATGTACTGTATATGCTGATGCCTATGCAGTTCTGGGCTGTGTTCACAAATATCTGACACAGATCAGCCCCCTGCTGCAGCCTCTCACCTTGCTACAATGTTGCAGTGTACAGTCTGATTGATTACTGGGGTGAATATGAGTCAGGAAATGCTTCTTTCTGCCTGCAGAATACTGATGACTTAATCATACCATGTTATCAGATCAAACTCATAAAAGCATCCAAATCACTTTCCTGGTTTGCGATAAAACCACAAATGTGTTTCAGGGGCCAAATACCTCCCCCTTCACCAGGGTTTAATAGCTAATAAGAACTTTTGCTGGGCTCTGAAAGACGCTTTGCTATATTATTCTGTATGGGTAAAATCTATTGAGTAAGTATTGAATTCTCAACATCTCTTAGAAGTATACCTTCAGTATATTGTGGCATGTCAGAAGTTTATCCATAGAGACTTGTAAAGTTATTCATAGGTCCACTTTAAATAAAAGCTCCAACAGTCCACTGTTCTTTTTACCTTAAAGGTTCATTCCACTAATGAATATCTGCAATACATACAGAAGCATCCAACCTGCCCTTCCAGGGTTCAGTTTTCCATTGTTTTCTGTGTCAACCTGATTAAACTGATATAGATGGTATTGGATGGGCAAATGTAGCTTGCTTTTGACAACAGTTTAGGACGTTTCCTAAATAATTCATAGTTTATTGCAGGTGTATTTGACCTGCTTCAAGCCTCTTTTGCATTCCTCTGGACTTGTAAGGTTACAAAAGCTGCCTACACTGGCCCTAAACTTTATGAACACATTTATGGCCCTTGGTATTCTCATCCCTGCTTGGTGTAGCCAGAAGATATTCCAAGTGGCCAGAAGATATACCAAGTAGAGATGAGCGAATCGAATTTGGCGAAGTGGAATTCGTTTCGAAGATTAGGAAAAATTCGATTTTCCAAAAATGGCGAAGACATGTGTGGCGACGGATCGGGAATCTCAGGGAAGGTGCGCAGACAAGGCGCGCTGACCCATAATGCATTCATTCATGACATGTGATCGCATTAGCCAATCAGCAGCCAGCCAGCCAGCACTGTGTAATGGTCGAGCTATAAATTGCGGCCATCTTAGAATTCTCCATTAGCCTCCGGTCATTCAAGAGAGACAGACCTCTCTGTATTAGGGACAGAGTTAGGGCCAAAGAGACTTTAGGGCCACAGAATCGTTACTTAGGGACACAGAATTGTTACTCAGGGACACAGAATTGTTACTCAGGGACACAGAACTGTTACTCAGGGACACAGAATTGTTACTGAGGGACACAGAATTGTTACTGAGGGACACAGAATTGTTACTCAGGGACACAGAATTGTTACTCAGGGACACAGAACTGTTACTCAGGGACACAGAATTGTTACTCAGGGACACAGAACTGTTACTCAGGGACACAGAATTGTTACTCAGGGACAGACACAGAATTGTTACTCAGGGACAGACACAGAATTGTTACTGAGGGACACAGAATTGTTACTGAGGGACACAGAATTGTTACTCAGGGACAGACACAGAATTGTTACTGAGGGACACAGAATTGTTACTGAGGGACACAGAATTGTTACTCAGGGACACAGAATTGTTACTCAGGGACACAGAATTGTTACTCAGGGACACAGAACTGTTACTCAGGGACACAGAATTGTTACTCAGGGACACAGAACTGTTACTCAGGGACACAGAATTGTTACTCAGGGACAGACACAGAATTGTTACTGAGGGACACAGAATTGTTACTGAGGGACACAGAATTGTTACTGAGGGACACAGAATTGTTACTCAGGGACAGACACAGAATTGTTACTGAGGGACACAGAATTGTTACTGAGGGACATAGAATTGTTACTGAGGGACACAGAATTGTTACTCAGGGACACAGAATTGTTACTCAGGGACACAGAACTGTTACTCAGGGACACAGAACTGTTACTCAGGGACACAGAATTGTTACTCGGGGACACAGAACTGTTACTCAGGGACACAGAATTGTTACTCAGGGACAGACACAGAATTGTTACTGAGGGACACAGAATTGTTACTGAGAGACACAGAATTGTTACTGAGGGACACAGAATTGTTACTCAGGGACAGACACAGAATTGTTACTGAGGGACACAGAATTGTTACTGAGGGACACAGAATTGTTACTCAGGGACAGACACAGAATTGTTACTCAGGGACACAGAATCGTTACTCAGGGACACAGAATCGTTGAATTAAAGAGTATGTCAGGCAACACGCAGAGGAGTGGCAGAGAAGGCAATGTTTCAGGAGCGAGCAGACGTGGCAGCAGAGGAAGGGGTCGAGGCAGCACTAGTCGCAGCCAGAGGCCAGTGCTCCCGGTGTCATCCAGCGGTCGTGTCTCTACCGACAACCCTGCCGTCATCGATTGGTTGGCTCGGTCGTCTTCCTCTTCCCAGGTCACCTCTGACACCTACAGCCAACGGTCGGTGGGTACGTCAGACACAACCGTTAGTTGGCTTGGCCCGGGAGCAAGCCAACTGAAATCACGTGTCCTCTACCTGCCCCTGTCCTTTGGTGTTCCCTCACCAAGCGAAATATCGCATGCTGTGGGCTCAGCCCCACTGTACAGTGAGGAAGAGCTAACAGAGGGCGGTCAGGAACGGGGGGAGACATCCGCCTCTTCAGCAGCCAGGCGAAGAAGTACTGGCGAGGAGAGTGGCTCGGTAGCCGGTCTAGAGACAGGTCTGTCTCCTGACCCACACGCAGCCGAGGGGGCTAGTAGTGAGGCGGAGACCCTAATTGATGATGATGAGGCTGATCGCACTTGGCAGCCTCGTCGTCATCAGGCTATTGCTTCCGCATCATCAGGAGAAGAGGGTGCCAGCTTGGCAGCGAGCAAAACAGTCGGTGGGTTGCCCAGGAGGCAGCAGGGTCGCAGCAGTGTCAGTGGAGGCAAACGGCCACGGAGTAGAGCACCAGCTCCACTGCAGCCTACCACCACGGCCAGTAGTGGTGCCGGTGTGCACGGAGGAAGTAGCAGTCAGCCAGTGAGGAGTAGCGGGGGCAAAGTTTCCTACTCGGCGGTGTGGCAATTTTTCGTCAAGCCGCCCGAGGAAGTAAACGTAGCCGTATGTCGACTATGTGGCCAGAAAGTCAAGCGTGGCCAGGGGGCCCATGTTGGGACTACAGCGTTGCGTCAGCATATGCAGCGTCGCCATTCGGTGGCCTGGGAAAACCATGATAAAGATACGGCGGTTCTGCCTGCCCCAGCCCCCGCTCCATCACCCGCTCCGTTACTTGCTCCGTCACCCGACGTCAATCGCCCTCTATCAGCCAGTCAAGGCTCCAACACCTCTGCTGAGGGGAGTTGTCGCTCGTTGGCATCTTCCGCTCCTTCAGATGCTCCTTCTCCTGCTACTCCTCTTCACGGATTCCGTCAGCAGTCTTTCTTGGAATCCGTTTCCAAGAGACAACAGTTTGCGAGCACGCACCCGACGGTGCAGAAGCTGAACGTCCTCCTGTCCAAGTTGCTGGTGCTGCAGTCCCTCCCTTTCCAAGTGGTGGACTCAGCACCTTTCCGAAAAATGATGGCTTGTGCCGCGCCGCGGTGGAGAGTGCCAAGCCGGCATTTCTTCGCCAAAAAGGCAGTGCCAGCCCTGCATTCACATGTAGAAGAGATGGTGGGCCAGTCTTTGAGCATGTCGGTCTCTGCCAAAGTGCACGGCAGCGCCGACGTGTGGAGCTGTAACTACGGTCAGGGACAGTACATGTCATTTACGGCCCACTGGGTGAACGTGGTGCCGGCACAGCCGCACCAGCAACTTGGACAGGTCACGCCGCTTTTGCCTCCATGTTTGCACGTCCTTGGTCCAGCAAAGATGTCCGCCTCTACCACCTCTTCTTCCGCCGTGTCCTCAGCCGCCACCCCCGTGCCAAGTCCCATTACCCGACCGGCATATCACATGTGCAGGGCGCAACGGTGTCACGCTGTGCTGCACCTGGTATGCCTTGGCGAACGTAGTCACACAGGGGAGGAACTTCTCAGTGTAATGAACAGAGAAATCGACAGATGGCTGTCTCCGCGCAAACTGAAAATCGGAACCATGTTGACCGACAATGGAAAGAACATGGTGTCTGCTCTGCGTCAAGGAAGGTTGTGCCATGCGCCATGCATGGCTCACGTGTTCAATCTGGTTGTCAAGCGGTTCCTAAAATCCACCATCCCACTGCAAGACATCCTTAAAATGTCACGTAAACTTTGCATGCATTTCAGCCATTCCTACACCGCAAAGCACACCCTCCTTGAGCTGCAGCGGCAGAACAGAATTCCACAGCATCGCCTGATCTGCGATGTTGCAACAAGGTGGAATTCAACCCTACATATGTTAGACCGCCTTTACGAACAGCGAAAGGCCATCACCGATTTCCTGATGTTACAAGCGGATAAAAGTACTCCCCTGTGTAACTTAGATGTCAGCCATTGGCAGCTCATGCGTGACACCTGCCGCTTGCTCAGGCCCTTTGAGGAGGCCACGCTATTCGTGAGTCGGCAGGACTATGGGATGAACGACGTCATTCCTCTGTTGCACGTCCTGGAACAAATGCTGTTAACAATGGCTGGTCAGGGTGCGGTAGACGTGGCGCACAGATCTCAACGCCACATGACCCCTGTGGGGGCAGGACAGGAAGAAGAGGAGGAGGTAGAGGAGGACATTGGTGCTCAGGAATTATTGAGTGAAATGGGTGGTTTTTCCACTCAGCGGACAGGAGTGGAGGAGCAGGAGCATCTGGTAGAGGAGGAGGAGGAGGAGACAGAGGACCCAGACGCACCGTGGCAGTATGCTGTGGAGATGGAGGCAGGGAGTCCCTCGCATTCCTTGGCACAAATGGCCCATAGCATGCTCGGTTGCTTGCGTAGCGACAGCCGAATAATAACCATCAGACAGAGGGATGACTTTTGGCTGTCCACCTTGTTGGACCCTCGCTACCGTTCAAAAATGGTGGCCTTTTTCACACCTGCTGAGAGGGAGGCCAAAATAACGTACTATAAAAACCACCTATGTAGTCAGTTGGTCTCTGCCTTTGTGCGCCAACGTCCATTCTCAGACACTGTGGGCCCTGTGCGCTCGCGTTCCGCTGCCATGGCAGCAGGGGAGGGGTGGGGTGGTAGGAGCAGTGGCAGCTCCACCAGCAGCGGCTGCCTCAGTCTGCAGTCGATGATGAGTAGCTTTCTTCACCAGCGCAGTGAGGAAACTACTAACCAGCCGCAGCAGCAGCAGCATCAGGTGGACCTGGAGCAGGACCTCAAACAACAGGCTTGGGCCTACTTGGACAGCACCCTGCCAACCGAGGTAGACAATCCCCTTGACTACTGGGCAACGAAACTTGACCTTTGGCCCCAACTAGCTGAATTTGCCCTTGAAAGGCTGTCATGCCCGGCCAGTAGCGTGGCATCGGAGCGCGTGTTTAGTGCGGCAGGAGGTATTGTAACTCCGCGGAGGACACAACTGTCCACCCAAAGTGTGGAGAGACTCACGTTTGTGAAAATGAATCAGGCGTGGATTAGTCTGGATTTCAAACCACCAGTTCCTGACACAACTGACTAAATCCGCCATGAATCATGCCCCAAACATGTTATTATTTTTAACATAGGCCTCTGTATGGCCTTCAATTTAAGCTGCTTACGCTTCGCCACTCTGCCATGGGCCCCTGTACCGCCTCCTCTTGCTGCTGCCAGGTCCAGAGTGTGTAATGGGTCCCTGTACGGCCTCCCATTGCTGCTGTCTCCATCGCCACACTCTGCCATGTGCCACTTTCAGGTCTCCTCACACTGCTGGTGGGTTCCATTTTGTCATAGGGTGCTGGCAGATTACGGGCCTCCCATTGCTGCTGCCAGGCCCGTAATCTGCCATGGGCCCCCGTACCGCCTCCTCATGCTGCTGCCAGGTCCAGAGTGTCTCATGGGTCCCTGTACGGCCTCCCATTGCTGCTGTCTCCATCACCACACTCTGCCATGTGCCACTTTCAGGTCTCCTCACACTGCTGGTGGGTTCCATTTTGTCATAGGGTGCTGGCAGATTACGGGCCTCCCATTGCTGCTGCCAGGCCCGTAATCTGCCATGGGCCCCCGTACCGCCTCCTCATGCTGCTGCCAGGTCCAGAGTCTCTCATGGGTCCCTGTACGGCCTCCCATTGCTGCTGTCTCCATCGCCACACTCTGCCATGTGCCACTTTCAGGTCTCCTCACACTGCTGGTGGGTTCCATTTTGTCATAGGGTGCTGGCAGATTACGGGCCCCCCATTGCTGCTGCCAGGCCCGTAATCTGCCATGGGCCCCCGTACTGCCTCCTCATGCTGCTGCCAGGTCCAGAGTGTCTCATGGGTCCCTGTACGGCCTCCCATTGCTGCTGTCTCCATCGCCACACTCTGCCATGTGCCACTTTCAGGTCTCCTCACACTGCTGGTGGGTTCCATTTTGTCATAGGGTGCTGGCAGATTACGGACCTCCCATTGCTGCTGCCAGGCCCGTAATCTGCCATGGGCCCCCGTACCGCCTCCTCATGCTGCTGCCAGGTCCAGAGTGTCTCATGGGTCCCTGTACGGCCTCCCATTGCTGCTGTCTCCATCGCCACACTCTGCCATGTGCCACTTTCAGGTCTCCTCACACTGCTGGTGGGTTCCATTTTGTCATAGGGTGCTGGCAGATTATGGGCCTCCCATTGCTGCTGCCAGGCCCGTAATCTGCCATGGGCCCCCGTGCCGCCTCCTCATGCTGCTGCCAGGTCCAGAGTGTCTCATGGGTCCCTGTACGGCCTCCCATTGCTGCTGTATCCATCGCCACACTCTGCCATGTGCCACTTTCAGGTCTCCTCACACTGCTGGTGGGTTCCATTTTGTCATAGGGTGCTGGCAGATTATGGGCCTCCCATTGCTGCTGCCAGGCCCGTAATCTGCCATGGGCCCCCGTACCGCCTCCTCATGCTGCTGCCAGGTCCAGAGTGTCTCATGGGTCCCTGTACGGCCTCCCATTGCTGCTGTCTCCATCACCACACTCTGCCATGTGCCACTTTCAGGTCTCCTCACACTGCTGGTGGGTTCCATTTTGTCATAGGGTGCTGGCAGATTACGGGCCTCCCATTGCTGCTGCCAGGCCCGTAATCTGCCATGGGCCCCCGTACCGCCTCCTCATGCTGCTGCCAGGTCCAGAGTCTCTCATGGGTCCCTGTACGGCCTCCCATTGCTGCTGTCTCCATCGCCACACTCTGCCATGTGCCACTTTCAGGTCTCCTCACACTGCTGGTGGGTTCCATTTTGTCATAGGGTGCTGGCAGATTACGGGCCCCCCATTGCTGCTGCCAGGCCCGTAATCTGCCATGGGCCCCCGTACTGCCTCCTCATGCTGCTGCCAGGTCCAGAGTGTCTCATGGGTCCCTGTACGGCCTCCCATTGCTGCTGTCTCCATCGCCACACTCTGCCATGTGCCACTTTCAGGTCTCCTCACACTGCTGGTGGGTTCCATTTTGTCATAGGGTGCTGGCAGATTACGGACCTCCCATTGCTGCTGCCAGGCCCGTAATCTGCCATGGGCCCCCGTACCGCCTCCTCATGCTGCTGCCAGGTCCAGAGTGTCTCATGGGTCCCTGTACGGCCTCCCATTGCTGCTGTCTCCATCGCCACACTCTGCCATGTGCCACTTTCAGGTCTCCTCACACTGCTGGTGGGTTCCATTTTGTCATAGGGTGCTGGCAGATTATGGGCCTCCCATTGCTGCTGCCAGGCCCGTAATCTGCCATGGGCCCCCGTGCCGCCTCCTCATGCTGCTGCCAGGTCCAGAGTGTCTCATGGGTCCCTGTACGGCCTCCCATTGCTGCTGTATCCATCGCCACACTCTGCCATGTGCCACTTTCAGGTCTCCTCACACTGCTGGTGGGTTCCATTTTGTCATAGGGTGCTGGCAGATTATGGGCCTCCCATTGCTGCTGCCAGGCCCGTAATCTGCCATGGGCCCCCGTACCGCCTCCTCATGCTGCTGCCAGGTCCAGAGTGTCTCATGGGTCCCTGTACGGCCTCCCATTGCTGCTGTCTCCATCACCACACTCTGCCATGTGCCACTTTCAGGTCTCCTCACACTGCTGGTGGGTTCCATTTTGTCATAGGGTGCTGGCAGATTACGGGCCTCCCATTGCTGCTGCCAGGCCCGTAATCTGCCATGGGCCCCCGTACCGCCTCCTCATGCTGCTGCCAGGTCCAGAGTCTCTCATGGGTCCCTGTACGGCCTCCCATTGCTGCTGTCTCCATCGCCACACTCTGCCATGTGCCACGTTCAGGTCTCCTCACACTGCTGGTGGGTTCCATTTTGTCATAGGGTGCTGGCAGATTACGGGCCTCCCATTGCTGCTGCCAGGCCCGTAATCTGCCATGGGCCCCCGTACCGCCTCCTCATGCTGCTGCCAGGTCCAGAGTGTCTCATGGGTCCCTGTACGGCCTCCCATTGCTGCTGTCTCCATCGCCACACTCTGCCATGTGCCACTTTCAGGTCTCCTCACACTGCTGGTGGGTTCCATTTTGTCATAGGGTGCTGACAGATTACGGGCCTCCCATTGCTGCTGCCAGGCCCGTAATCTGCCATGGGCCCCCGTACCGCCTCCTCATGCTGCTGCCAGGTCCAGAGTGTCTCATGGGTCCCTGTACGGCCTCCCATTGCTGCTGTCTCCATCGCCACACTCTGCCATGTGCCACTTTCAGGTCTCCTCACACTGCTGGTGGGTTCCATTTTGTCATAGGGTGCTGGCAGATTACGGACCTCCCATTGCTGCTGCCAGGCCCGTAATCTGCCATGGGCCCCCGTACCGCCTCCTCATGCTGCTGCCAGGTCCAGAGTGTCTCATGGGTCCCTGTACGGCCTCCCATTGCTGCTGTATCCATCGCCACACTCTGCCATGTGCCACTTTCAGGTCTCCTCACACTGCTGGTGGGTTCCATTTTGTCATAGGGTGCTGGCAGATTATGGGCCTCCCATTGCTGCTGCCAGGCCCGTAATCTGCCATGGGCCCCCGTACCGCCTCCTCATGCTGCTGCCAGGTCCAGAGTGTCTCATGGGTCCCTGTACGGCCTCCCATTGCTGCTGTCTCCATCACCACACTCTGCCATGTGCCACTTTCAGGTCTCCTCACACTGCTGGTGGGTTCCATTTTGTCATAGGGTGCTGGCAGATTACGGGCCTCCCATTGCTGCTGCCAGGCCCGTAATCTGCCATGGGCCCCCGTACCGCCTCCTCATGCTGCTGCCAGGTCCAGAGTCTCTCATGGGTCCCTGTACGGCCTCCCATTGCTGCTGTCTCCATCGCCACACTCTGCCATGTGCCACTTTCAGGTCTCCTCACACTGCTGGTGGGTTCCATTTTGTCATAGGGTGCTGGCAGATTACGGGCCCCCCATTGCTGCTGCCAGGCCCGTAATCTGCCATGGGCCCCCGTACTGCCTCCTCATGCTGCTGCCAGGTCCAGAGTGTCTCATGGGTCCCTGTACGGCCTCCCATTGCTGCTGTCTCCATCGCCACACTCTGCCATGTGCCACTTTCAGGTCTCCTCACACTGCTGGTGGGTTCCATTTTGTCATAGGGTGCTGGCAGATTACGGACCTCCCATTGCTGCTGCCAGGCCCGTAATCTGCCATGGGCCCCCGTACCGCCTCCTCATGCTGCTGCCAGGTCCAGAGTGTCTCATGGGTCCCTGTACGGCCTCCCATTGCTGCTGTCTCCATCGCCACACTCTGCCATGTGCCACTTTCAGGTCTCCTCACACTGCTGGTGGGTTCCATTTTGTCATAGGGTGCTGGCAGATTATGGGCCTCCCATTGCTGCTGCCAGGCCCGTAATCTGCCATGGGCCCCCGTGCCGCCTCCTCATGCTGCTGCCAGGTCCAGAGTGTCTCATGGGTCCCTGTACGGCCTCCCATTGCTGCTGTATCCATCGCCACACTCTGCCATGTGCCACTTTCAGGTCTCCTCACACTGCTGGTGGGTTCCATTTTGTCATAGGGTGCTGGCAGATTATGGGCCTCCCATTGCTGCTGCCAGGCCCGTAATCTGCCATGGGCCCCCGTACCGCCTCCTCATGCTGCTGCCAGGTCCAGAGTGTCTCATGGGTCCCTGTACGGCCTCCCATTGCTGCTGTCTCCATCACCACACTCTGCCATGTGCCACTTTCAGGTCTCCTCACACTGCTGGTGGGTTCCATTTTGTCATAGGGTGCTGGCAGATTATGGGCCTCCCATTGCTGCTGCCAGGCCCGTAATCTGCCATGGGCCCCCGTACCGCCTCCTCATGCTGCTGCCAGGTCCAGAGTCTCTCATGGGTCCCTGTACGGCCTCCCATTGCTGCTGTCTCCATCGCCACACTCTGCCATGTGCCACGTTCAGGTCTCCTCACACTGCTGGTGGGTTCCATTTTGTCATAGGGTGCTGGCAGATTACGGGCCTCCCATTGCTGCTGCCAGGCCCGTAATCTGCCATGGGCCCCCGTACCGCCTCCTCATGCTGCTGCCAGGTCCAGAGTGTCTCATGGGTCCCTGTACGGCCTCCCATTGCTGCTGTCTCCATCGCCACACTCTGCCATGTGCCACTTTCAGGTCTCCTCACACTGCTGGTGGGTTCCATTTTGTCATAGGGTGCTGGCAGATTACGGGCCTCCCATTGCTGCTGCCAGGCCCGTAATCTGCCATGGGCCCCCGTACCGCCTCCTCATGCTGCTGCCAGGTCCAGAGTGTCTCATGGGTCCCTGTACGGCCTCCCATTGCTGCTGTCTCCATCGCCACACTCTGCCATGTGCCACTTTCAGGTCTCCTCACACTGCTGGTGGGTTCCATTTTGTCATAGGGTGCTGGCAGATTACGGACCTCCCATTGCTGCTGCCAGGCCCGTAATCTGCCATGGGCCCCCGTACCGCCTCCTCATGCTGCTGCCAGGTCCAGAATGTCTCATGGGTCCCTGTACGGCCTCCCATTGCTGCTGTATCCATCGCCACACTCTGCCATGTGCCACTTTCAGGTCTCCTCACACTGCTGGTGGGTTCCATTTTGTCATAGGGTGCTGGCAGATTATGGGCCTCCCATTGCTGCTGCCAGGCCCGTAATCTGCCATGGGCCCCCGTACCGCCTCCTCATGCTGCTGCCAGGTCCAGAGTGTCTCATGGGTCCCTGTACGGCCTCCCATTGCTGCTGTCTCCATCACCACACTCTGCCATGTGCCACTTTCAGGTCTCCTCACACTGCTGGTGGGTTCCATTTTGTCATAGGGTGCTGGCAGATTACGGGCCTCCCATTGCTGCTGCCAGGCCCGTAATCTGCCATGGGCCCCCGTACCGCCTCCTCATGCTGCTGCCAGGTCCAGAGTCTCTCATGGGTCCCTGTACGGCCTCCCATTGCTGCTGTCTCCATCGCCACACTCTGCCATGTGCCACGTTCAGGTCTCCTCACACTGCTGGTGGGTTCCATTTTGTCATAGGGTGCTGGCAGATTACGGGCCTCCCATTGCTGCTGCCAGGCCCGTAATCTGCCATGGGCCCCCGTACCGCCTCCTCATGCTGCTGCCAGGTCCAGAGTGTCTCATGGGTCCCTGTACGGCCTCCCATTGCTGCTGTCTCCATCGCCACACTCTGCCATGTGCCACTTTCAGGTCTCCTCACACTGCTGGTGGGTTCCATTTTGTCATAGGGTGCTGGCAGATTACGGGCCTCCCATTGCTGCTGCCAGGCCCGTAATCTGCCATGGGCCCCCGTACCGCCTCCTCATGCTGCTGCCAGGTCCAGAGTGTCTCATGGGTCCCTGTACGGCCTCCCATTGCTGCTGTCTCCATCGCCACACTCTGCCATGTGCCACTTTCAGGTCTCCTCACACTGCTGGTGGGTTCCATTTTGTCATAGGGTGCTGGCAGATTACGGGCCTCCCATTGCTGCTGCCAGGCCCGTAATCTGCCATGGGCCCCCGTACCGCCTCCTCATGCTGCTGCCAGGTCCAGAGTCTCTCATGGGTCCCTGTACGGCCTCCCATTGCTGCTGTCTCCATCGCCACACTCTGCCATGTGCCACTTTCAGGTCTCCTCACACTGTTGGTGGGTTCCATTTTGTCATAGGGTGCTGGCAGATTACGGGCCTCCCATTGCTGCTGCCAGGCCCGTAATCTGCCATGGGCCCCCGTACCGCCTCCTCATGCTGCTGCCAGGTCCGTAATCTGTCATGGGCCCCTGTACCGCCTCCTCATGCTGCTGCCAGGTCCATAGTGTCTCATGGGTCCCTGTACGGCCTCCCATTGCTGCTGTCTCCATTGCCACACTCTGCCATGTGCCACTTTCAGGTCTCCTCACACTGCTGGTGGGTTCCATTTTGTCATAGGGTGCTGTGTGGCCTCCCATTGCTGCTGCCTCCACCGCCACACTGTGGCTCCACACTCTGGTTTTGGCCCCGTGACTGCCCAAATGAGTGAAGTGTGCGGTGATTCTAAGATCGACGGCACTCATCTGCATGTCATACTGACTGACAGTATTATTTCTCTTCCCCAGCAGACTCCAAGGGCATTTAAATTAAGGGTACAGTGTTCTGCACTAATATAAAGACTCTCTGAAGCCTAGAAACACCCTTTTTATAAGTTAATTTCGCTGCGAATATATTCGCCTCGAATCAAATTTATTCCTCGAATTCGCCGAATCAGCCGAATCAGCCGAATCAAATTTTTGAATACTTCGCTCATCTCTAATACCAAGTAATGTCCCTCTTAATTCCTTAATGTATACAATTAACTTTCTTAATTGACTCTCTTCCATATTTTCCACATTCCCCAGAATCACGTTTGTTCAACTCCCAGCCTTTCTTCGTTGCTTATACCCTCTTCAATACACCTTGGACGGTCACTCCACATTAAATAATAGCTCCAACAGTTCATTGTTTTTTTAACTAGAAGGTTCGCTTCTCCAATGAACATCTGCAATACATACAGAAGCCTCCTACCTGCCTTTCCAGTGTTCAGTTCTCCATTGTTTTCTGTGTCAGCTGATCGTCTTCGCTGGGCAAATGCAGCATGCTTTTGACATCAGTTTAGGATGCTTCCGAAATAATTCATAATTCATTGCAGGTGTACTAGACCTGCTTCAAGTCTCTTTTGCATTCCTCTGGACTTGTAAGGGAGCATAAGCCACCAACACTGTCCCTAAACTCTATGAACTCCTTTATGGCTCTGGGTATTCTTTTCCCTGCTTGGTGTAGCCAGAAGATATGCCCCATGATGTCCCTATTCTTTAATGTGTACAATTAACTTTCTTCATTGACAATCTTCCATATTTTCCACCTTCCCCAGAACCATGTTTGCTCAACTCCTTTGGATGATCCTTCCATTGGCTATCAACCACATCTGATGCCAGGAAGTTGGCCAGTCCCACCCTAAAACCGTAGTGGCTGAGGACTGACAGAGACAATCTGAGTGTAGTGGGGACTTCTTAACTTGTAGTAGGCAGGCGGGTATTCCTTTCATAATGGATTTGCATTTTAATACGTATTTTCTCTATTTCGCATTTCAAATGATTTTTAAAGGAATGGCTACCAAAAAAAAGTGTTAAATACAGAAATTAACAATACTAAATAGATGCAGTTGGCACATTACCTCCTGACATTTCCATTTCTCTGTGTTGGGAAGTTTATTGTTTGGACAGCTTGCCCTGTGGATACTCTGCGCTTTTCAGAACTGATCATTGTCTGAAGACTAAAAGCTACATACAATGCAGCTTACACATTTCAAAAGAATGATACAAAAAAAAGAATCATCATTTTATGAATGTAACTTTTTTTAATAGCATTTGTTCCTCCAACTGTATTGAATGTTCAGTATAGCTATGTGCAGTATATACAAGTGAAACTCAAAAAATTAGAATAACGTGCAAAGTTCATTTATTTCAGTAATGCAACTTAAAAGGTGAAACTAATATATGAGATAGACTCATTGCATGCAAAGCAAGATAGTTCAAGCCGTGATTTGTCATAATTGTGATGATTATGGCTTACAGCTCATGAAAATCCCAAATCCACAATCTCAGAAAATTAGAATATTACATGCAATCAATAAAACAAGGATTGTACATAGAACAATATCAGACCTCTGAAAAGTATAAGCATGCATATGTACTCAGTACTTGGTTTGGGCCCCTTTTGCAGCAATTACTGCCTCAATGTGGCGTGGCATGGAAGCTATCAGCCTGTGGCACTGATGAGGTGTTATGGAAGACCAGGATGCTTCAATAGTGGCCTTCAGCTCGTCTGCATTGTTCGATCTCATGTCTCTCATCTTTCTCTTGGCAATGCCCCATAGATTTTCTATGGGGTTCAGGTCAGGCGAGTTTGCTGGCCAATCAAACACAGTAATCCCACGGTCATTGAACCAGGTTTTGGTGCTTTTGGCAGTGTGGGCAGGTGCCAAGTCCTGCTGGAAAATGAAGTCAGCGTCCCCATAATGCTTGTCTGTGGAAGGAAGCATGAAGTGCTCCAAAATCTCCTGGTAGACGGCTGCGTTGACCCTGGACTTAATGAAGCACAATGGAATAACACCAGCAGATGACATGGCTCCCCAAATCAACACAGAGTGTGAAAACTTCACACTGGACTTCAAGCATCTTGCAGTGTGTGCCTCTCCAGTCTTCCTCCATACTCTGGGTCCTTGGTTTCCAAATGAGATGCAAAAGTTGTTCTGATCAGAAAAGAGGACTTTGGACCACTGAGCAACAGACCAGGTCTGTTTTTTTTAGCCCAGGTAAGACGCTTCTGATGTTATTTGTTGTTCAGCAGCGGCTTGACAAGAGGAATACGACATTTGAAGCCCATGTCCAGGATCCGTCTGTGTGTGGTAGCTCTTGCTGCACTGACTCCAGCCTCAGTCCACTCCTTGTGAAAGTCCCCAACACTTTTGAATGGCCTTTTCCTGACAATCCTCTCCAGGCTGCGGTCATCCCTGCTGCTTGTGCACCTTTTTCTTCCACACTTTTCCCTTCCACATAACTTTCTATTAATGTGCTTTGATACAGCACTTTGGGAACATCCAACTTCTTTTGCAATTACCTTATGAGGCTTTCCCTCCTTATAGAGGGTGTCAATGATGGTTTTCTGCACAACTGTCAGGTCAACAGTCTTTCCCATGATTGTGATTCCTACTGAACCAGACTGAGAGACCATTTAAAGGCTCAGGAACCCTTTGCAGGTGTTATGGCTTAATTAGCTGATTAGAGTGGGACACGTTGAGCTGAGAATATTGCACCTTTTCACAATATTCTAATTTTCTGAGATTGTGGATTTGGGGTTTTCATGAGCTGTAAGCCATAATCATCACAATTCTGACAAACCACGGCTTGAACTATCTAGCTTTGCATGTAATGAGTCTATCTCATATATTAGTTTCACCTTTTAAGTTGCATTACTGAAATAAATGAACTTTTTCACGATATTCTAATTTTTCGAGTTTCACCTGTACTCAAGTTTATTAAAGAGAACATATAGTGTATTTTCCATGAGCATCAGGGAGCAATAGCAGAAAAAGTATACAATTTGACTTCTTCTTTATTACAGTGTCTCTGCTTAACTACTTCAAGTAGAACTATGGCCTCCCATTAAACAAAAAAAATTATATGTGCATCAAAACTTAATTATAAGAGCATCTGCGTCTACAGTTTCCTTTTTAGTACCACTGCAAAGTCCAACAAATAACTGACGATCCTGCCAGTGAAGTCCACCCAATGCAATCCTGTTATTAGGTGGAAACACTGCTGCACTGCTCCTGAACTCTGAGTGGAGTCTTATGTAGTCTGTGCCTGCTTGAACTACAGTGGGATGAAAAAAATGTTGCGGGGGGGGGGGGTGAGTATGGCTATTGTATGGGTATGGGGTATGGTATGGCAAGGTCACTGGTGATTCACAAGTCTATAGCTTGTCAATCAATACCTGGTCAAACCTAGCCCTTCCCACTGCTTTCTGGATTGACAGTACTGTGTTGTTGATGAAACCACTCACTGTGAGCTGTCCCCAATCAAAAGTAGTGGGGCCCCACAAATATCTATTGATCCTGCTAATGAAGTTCACCTAATGTAGATTCCTCTGGTGAGGTGGCAACAATGCTACACTGCATCAGAGCAAAGAACTAAATTCAGAGCATAGTTGCCACTCTTATGTAGGCTGGGTCTGCTTGCACTACAGTGGGATGAACAAAAACATTGCAGGGGATGTGGCTATTAGCATTGTTACTGCCTGTAACTTGTAATTACCACATGGCCACACCTAGTCCTGTTCACTGCTTTTAGGATTGGCACTGCCTGTGTTGCTGACAACTCTCTCACTGTGAGCTGTCCCCACTGAAAATAAGTTGGGTAACCAGCCTGGCTATGCTGTCTGGCAGGAATAATGGGATCACAAAATTATCCGTACAGAAATATGTACCTTTAGGCAGCAAAGACAGATCACATGTCTGCATTTATATCAGGATATATCTGTGTGCCCAAAGTTCAGCTTTAACCAGGGTTTTTTTTCTCAGAGAATAGGTGCAGGAGCTCTCTTTTTTGATTCACCCATTGTTTCCATCACTACTCACCTCCAAGCACTGTCCCTTGGTCCCTAACCACCTTCCAGTACAGCCCCTTTTAGAGAATATGGGACCAAGTATAATTTTGTGGAGCTAAAAAATGTGTTAATGATAATAGATCCCCTGCAGCCAGCAACAGTACACCCACTTTCAACAATAGATCTCCCCAGCAACAGTAGACCCTCCCTGCAACAAAATTCTCACCAGCAACAATAGAACCGCTCCCACAACAATAGACACCCAGCAGCAACAACAGATTTCCCAGCAACCAGCATCAATAGACCCTCCAGTAACCAACCCTCCCTCACCAGTAGATCCTTCCCAGCAACAATTGACTCCCTTCTAACAACAATAGATCCGCCAGCACATGTCAGCACCCCTTGGTGTTGCATACATTCAGTGCTAGAGGTGCCAGAATTGTGTTCCCCCACGTTCCTGCTGAAAAAAAGCCCTGGCTTTAACTGATCTAGCCCAGCTATGTTGGAAAGCAAATCGGTTTTTCGTGTGTCTCTATCTATGCACTGAATAATTTAATGGTGCAGCATATGCTGTCCAAAGAATGATGGAAGTTAGGCTGTGCATTGATCTAAGAGGTGTAGAGTGTGCTATTCAGACAGCTGCAAATGACTTAACAAAGTTTCTGATGATCTGAAAAATTCAATGATGACTTCTTTGCTTTCATCTAGGTCTCATTACTACAACATCACGAAAGCTGGACCGAGAACAACAGGCAGAACATTTTCTTGAGGTAAAATTCTTAATTCTTTCTTAAAGTGTTATTAAACTCTTGTAATGAAATATAATGTAATGAAAAATTATATTTTGCAGTATGCCTTTTATATTTGTATTTTATTTCTATATTTTTCTTCTGTTCCTTTTATACTGTCTTTTTAACAAAACTATTCATTGAAATTCATGTCCATTCTATAGACTGGCTATGCTGTCTTACAGGGCCTCCCTGGAGCATCAGTGTGGCCACTTTGATGATAATGGTCCCAGCCTATAGGTTGGTGTACCAATGTTCTGTGGACAAACATCCACGAGCATTATCAAAGGCCTCCATTACAAGCCACCTGCTATATTTACAAGGGCTATTTTTCATACTAGCTTCATTCTAAGTAATCCACTATACACTTGAATGCTCAATGGTGTTAACAATGGGTGTTCTCCCTGACCAGAGAATCAGGAAAGCAACGTGGAGAGCGATGAGAACATAAAAAAAAAAAGAATAGTAAGGTTTTGGGATTAAATTCTTTAAAACGACCTTAAAGTGATTCTAAAGGCTTTTTTTTAATAACAAACATGTCTACCTGCTGTGTGCAGTGGTTTTGCACAGAGCAGCCTGGGTCCTCCTCTTCTTGGGTCCCCCTTTGGTGCTCCTGGCCCTTCCCTCCTGTTGGGTGCCCCCACAGCAAGCAGCTTGCTATGGGGGCACCTGAGCATGCGCACTGCCCAGCCGATGCTCTATGTGTCTATTCACACACGGAGCTGTGGCTCAGCCCTATCCCCTCTCTCTCTTCTCATTGGTTCACAGGCTGTGTTTGACAGTAGCGGTCACCAACGGCTCCTGCTGCTGTCTCAGCCAATGAGAAGAGGAAGTCACGGGATAGCTGTGACGCCAGTGCACATTGCTGGATTGAGAGGGGGCTTAGATGAGTATTGGGGGGGCTGGGGAGGATTCTGCACACAGAAGGTTTTTTCTATGCATGAAGGTAAAAACCCTTCAGCCTTTACAACCACTTTAAATATTTGTGAGTCATGTGGAGCTAAAAGAAGAAATGATTTTTGCAATGCGAGTTTAGTACCACTTAAGCCAAGTTTGTACAGCATTGCACAGTTGTAATAACTGCTTTGGTTTACAGAATGCCTGTGCTTATAATGAAAATAGCTCCCTCCCAATCAATATTATTGGCCTGCTACCAGACTGCTGTAGCACCCATTTTTTCATCTTCGCTTGTTGGGGGCAGGACAACGTTTACATTGCCTGGCGTTCTTTGCAAAATGATTTGAGGTTTGTGGAGGCTGGGCACTCTAATCTGTCTGCAGAGCTGAATTTCTATATACAGTCATGGCCGAAATTGTTGGCACCCTTGATATTTCTCCAGGAAATCATGTATTTCTCACGAAACGTATTGCATTAACACATGTTTTGCTATACACATGTTTATTCCCTTTGTGTGTATTGGGACAAAACAAAAAAAGGGAGGAAAGAAAGCAAATTCGACATAATGTCACACAAACCTCCAAAAATGGGCTGGACAAAAGTATTGGCACCCTTTCACAACTGCGGATAAATAAGAATGTTACAAGCATGTGATGCTCCTGTAAACTCACCTGGGGCAAGTAACAGGTGTGGGCAATATAGAAATCACACCTGAAAGCAGATAAAAAGGAGAGACGTTCACTTAACCTTTGCATTGTGTGTCTGTCTGTGCCACACTAAGCATGGACAACAGAAAGAGGAGACGAGAACTGTCTGAGGACCTGAGAACCAAAATTGTGGCAAAATATCAACAATCTCAAGGTTACAAGTCCATCTCCAGAGAACTAGATTTGCCTTTGTCCACAGTGCGCAACATTATCAAGAAGTTTGCAACCCATGGCACTGTAGCTAATCTCCCTGGTCGTGGACGGATGAGGAAAATTGATGAAAGATTGCAACGCAGAATAGTCCGGATGGTGGATAAGCAGCCCCAAACATGTTCCAAAGACATTCAAGCTGTCCTGCAGGCTCAGGGAGCATCAGTGTCAGCGCGAACTATCCGTCGACATTTAAATGAAATGAAACGCTATGGCAGGAGACCCAGGAGGACCCCACTGCTGACACAGAGACATAAAAAAGCAAGACTACAGTTTGCCAAAATGTACTTGAGTAAGCCAAAAGCCTTCTGGGAAAACGTCTTGTGGACAGATGAGACCAAGATAGAGCTTTTCGGTAAAGCACATCATTCTACTGTTTACCGAAAACGGAATGAGGCCTACAAAGAACAAAACACAGTACCTACGGTAAAATATGGTGGAGGTTCAATGATGTTTTGGGGTTGTTTTGCTGCCTCTGGCACTGGGTGCCTTGACTGTGTGCAAGGCATCATGAAATCTGAGGATTACCAAAGGATTTTGGGTCGCACTGTAGGGCCCAGTGTCAGAAAGCTGGGTTTGCGTCCAAGATCCTGGGTCTTCCAGCAGGACAATGACCCCAAACATACGTCAAAAAGCACTCAGAAATGGATGGCAAAGAAGCGCTGGAGAGTTCTGAAGTGGCCAGCAATGAGCCCAGATCTAAATCCCATTGAACACCTGTGGAGAGATCTTAAAATTGCTGTTGGGAAAAGGTGTCCTTCCAATAAGAGAGACCTGGAGCTGTTTGCAAAGGAAGAGTGGTCCAAAATTCCGGGTGAGAGGTGTCAGAAGCTTATTGATGGTTATAGGAAGCGACTGATTTCAGTTATGTTTTCCAAAGGGTGTGCAACCAAATATTAAGTTAAGGGTGCCAATACTTTTGTCCAGCCCATTTTTGGGGTTTTGTGTGACATTATGTCATATTTGCTTTTCTGCCTCTGTTTTATATTTGTTCCAATACATACAAAGGGAATAAACATGTGTATAGCAAAACATGTGTTAATGCAATACCTTTTTTGTGTGAAATACTTGATTTTCAGGAAAAATATCAAGGGTGCCAACAATTTCGGCCATGACTGTATGTAGGATTTGGAACGCCAGATGACCGTACTTCATGCTACTTAAAGTCAGTAACACATTCTTTAAACAATGATCAGAGGAAGACAAATAGGTATTTACCCTCCTTTCCTGGGTACCACTCCAGGTGTACTTATCCAAAGTGAGTGAGGAATCATGTTCCCTGGGGTGGGTCACTGTGCAGGAGGTTGTCCTCTCTCTTCTCACCTCCTTCTCCAGGCTGGTCTTTTCTTGCTAATGCAAGTGTGAGTGGCATACCAGTGAATGAAAGATGCTGTGATGACACCCCTCAAGGAGCAGGGCCATGACACATTGCACTCACAGTATGTGCTCATTCTTCTGGGTTGTATGATGCTAGACATCACGCAACCCAAAAGATTGGGGAAGTAGTAAATAAGATATACTGTGGCAGCTCTTCTGGACTGAAGATGAGTATTGCCTCTAGAGCCTAGGCAATCTTTTTAAAATATGAAAATTTTATAAGGAGTTGAGTTTTAACACTCATCCTGCCCAAGCCCGAAACAAAATACAGTTTTCCTCCTACTTGATTTTAAACTATATTAACTGTCATAGTGATTTGTATTCATCTTTAACTTCTTTTGTCTTGCCATGCAATGTAATTAATTGACATACTCTGGGCTTCACCGGAGAATAGTCTTTATTGGTTGATTATTCCATTGCTCAGCATGAGTTTTACATGCTACATGGATTGCTATCAAATAATGCAATATATCATCTGTGCTTTTAGTAAGGCTGTTCCTCATTTTACTTGTGTAAATTTGGAAGAGAAAGAAGAGATTCTAGTCGGAAAGCTTTCAGCGTTCCGTGACCCGGATCGGATCGCTGTCTCAATGAGCTCACATTATGACATAAAATTAAATTATGTTGTTAAATTAATTGTGCATGTCTTGCATCGTAGTGTGAAGGAACGTAAGCTATCAAATTGATTAGCAACGGGGAATGATCAAAGACACAACAGAAATTGCTTGAAATGCATTGTATATATTTAGGTCAACCTTGGGTGCCATTTTACTAAGGAAAATTGAGTATTTTGTGGTTACAAATGAGAACCATTCTAAAGTGTTGTTTCCATTTTGAGTGGGCACTCATTAGCTGAATCACCTGCCAGCTTCTTATGCTTCCCAAACACTCACATGGCAAATTGGGTCCAATTTGTAGCTTTGCTCCTTCTAGAAGGTCATAACAAATTTGATACTCTCTAATATGTCAGTGTTGAATGGGTACCATTGAGCTGAATCATATGCCAATTTAATTTGTCTCTTGGAAACTTAGGGTACATTCACAATTGCTAATATACCTGACTACAACTAAGTGCAAGAACCCCAGAGCTGGTTCCTGGCAAATAGCTGCAGGAGGCACCCCTATTGAAAGCATGTAGCGATCACCTGTGAGTGATTGGCCTTGGATGCAGACTGTCAATAGTCAATGGCAATAGAATGAAAAGTGTTGAGCTGTCTGCATCTCACATTTGTATTATTACAACCAGATGTAGTGCCTTTTTAACCCATGATATTTTGATTGTATAAAGAATAAAGGAAAAAAATAACAATTTGAGATGACGCAATAAAAGTAGTTAATTTGGCTGGTGCACTAGTATATTTCATAATCTCCATGATTTTGCTCTAACCCTCATAAACTGCTCTCTAGAAATAATTTGCAAATTCAAGCATCTCTTCAGACTGTTTTGGTCATGTGTTAAGAGACTGGAAGCTTATTGAAAATAAATTAGTTATGCCTCTACTGTATATTAAATGCCTTACAAGAGAAGCCTACAAGCAATATGTTGAATAAACTATAGGGATTTACCAAGATTTGCTTTTCACTTGAATAATTGCCAGGGATAAAAATTTCCTTATGTATAGACGTTTAATAAGCTAACAGAATCTGACCAGTCTGGCAGGCAATCTTAAAAAATGTCAGTGTCAGGCTGATAAGCCTTGCCCCAGATTAATTCCAAAAATGAAACCGAAAACTTGAATAAATAATACATTTTCTCCTAGATGCACACAGTCCTACCTAAGACCAGAATAGTTTTTATAATCCTTTTATTCAGAAATCCAACTCTTTGGCCCTTTCACTTTGTTACAGCGAGCTGACTTCTCTGACTTGAAGCAGAACTTAATACGAAAAAAAAAAAAATTGCAAGCAGGAAGGTTTTATGTTATGAAGGAAAGAAATACTACATCTCATCTGCAATAAAAGCTTTTTCTTTCCTGTTTGCAAAGTTCTTTTTACTTTCCTGTTTGCAAAGTTCTTTCAAATGTACAATAACATGTACAGCCCAGTGTACATTCGGGTCATGTCTTGGTGCTGAGATAAATCAGCATTGCATACACAGGTGTTTTGTCATCCCCAACTGGCCAATCAAGATGGCCAAAAATACTGAACCCAGAGAAGACCAGGCAACGATGCCAGTGAGGGAACTTGCACATGTTGAATCACCAAAGGAGAGTCGAGTATTTGCAGATTTTGGTTACACTCTAATGGCTAACCGTGGCTTCTGCATACCCACTGTACAATAACACTGCCTAATGGACAGGGCCTATGTTATTATAAAAGCTCAGAGCAATAAAGACCAGTCAAGGTCATGTGATCAACCTGTCCTCTAATTAAGCAGTTTTCTCTGCAATGTATGTTCATACATGCTACTGAAGTATCCTAGAATGGATAAGATTTTGTAACCTTGCCAAAGAGCTCTGCTGTGCACCATAAAAAAATTATCATTGTTTACTGTGTCATTCATTGTCACACAACTGTGTGGAGACCAGGTTGACAAGGGGGGTTTCCCTATCAACTCCTGTACAATACCACTGATGACAGTGACAAAGAGTAGGAGGACATGGAGTGGCATGGGTACCGATTGTTGACTTAGAAATGCAAGGGATCTAGGGATGTGCCAAAGCCTACTGTCATCTGGATGCCAGGGAGAGTGAGGCAGCTCAGGCTGAGGCTGGATATACAGTGGGGCAAAAAAGTATTTAGTCAGCCACCAATTGTGCAAGTTCTCCCACTTAAAAAGATGAGAGAGGCCTGTAATTGGCATCATAGGTAGACCTCAACTATGAGAGACAAAATTAGAAAAAAAATCCAGACAATCACATTGGCTGATTTGGAAAGAATTTATTTGCAAATTATGGTGGAAAATAAGTATTTGGTCACCTACAAACAAGCAAGATTTCTGGCTCTCACAGACCTGTACCTTCTTCTTTAAGAGGCTCCTCTGTCCTGTACTCATTACCTGTATCAATGGCACCTGTTTGAACTTGTTATCAGTATAAAAGACACCTGTCCACAACCTCAAACAGTCACACTCCAAACTCCACTATGGTGAAGACCAAAGAGCTGTCGAAGGACACCAGAAACAAAATTGTAGACCTGCACCAGGATGGGAAGACTGAATCTGCAATAGGCATGAGCTTGGTGTGAACAAATCAACTGTGGGAGCAATAATTAGAAAATGGAAGACATACAAGACAACTGATAATCTCCCTCGATCTGGGGCTCCACGCAAGATCTCACCCCGTGGGGTCAAAATGATCACAAGAACGGTGAGCAAAAATCCCAGGACCACACGGGGGGACCTAGTGAATGACCTGCAGAGAGCTGGGACCAACGTAACAAAGGCTACCATCAGTAACACTATGCCGCCAGGGACTCAGATCCTGCATTGCCAGACGTGTCCCCCTGCTTAAGCCAGTACATGTCTGGGCCCATCTGAAGTTTGCTAGAGAGCATTTGGATGATCCAGAAGAGGATTGGGAGAATGTCAGATGAAACCAAAATAGAACTGTTTAATAGAAACACAACTCGTCGTGTTTGGAGGAGAGAGAATGCTGAGTTGCATCCAAAGAACACCATACCTACTGTGAAGCATGGGGTGGCAACATCATGCTTTGGGGCTGTTTCTCTGCAAAGGGACCAGGACGACTGATCCATGTACAGGACAGAATGAATGGGGCCATGTATCGTGAGATTTTGAGTGCAAACCTCCTTCCATCAGCAAGGGCATTGAAGATGAAACGTGGCTGGGTCTTCCAACATGATAATGATCCCAAACATACCGCCCGGGCAACGAAGGAGTGGCTTCGTAAGAAGCATTTCAAGGTCTTGGAGTGGCCTAGCCAGTCTCCAGATCTCAACCCCATAGAAAACCTTTGGAGGGAGTTGAAAGTCCGTGTTGCCCAGCGACAGCCCCAAAACATCACTGCTCTAGAGGAGATCTGCATGGAGGAATGGGCCAACATACCAGCAACAGTGTGTGCCAACCTTGTGAAGACTTACAGGAAACGTTTGACCTCTGTCATTGCCAACAAAGGATATATAACAAAGTATTGAGATGAACTTTTGATATTGACCAAATACTTATTTTCCACCATAGTTTGCAAATAAATTCTTTCCAAATCAGCCAATGTGATTGTCTGGATTTTTTTTCTCATTTTGTCTCTCATAGTTGAGGTCTACCTATGATGCCAATTACAGGCCTCTCTCATCTTTTTAAGTGGGAGAACTTGCACAATTGGTGGCTGACTAAATACTTTTTTGCCCCACTGTAAGTTGAAATTGGAGTGGAGAGCAGGATCATAGTAGGAGCATGTGCAACGTCACCAGTAGTACTGAATTGATAAACAGAGATGTGGTCAGGTAATCCAAGGCTGAGGTCAGGGTAAGGCAAACAGTCCTAAATCAGCAGATGATAAGCGAGGTCGATGGAGAGCAACCTAGGGTCAACAACAGAAAGCAGAGGTCCAAGACAGATTGGGAGGCAAGCCCGGTAGACAACAGAAGATCAGAAGCATGGTTAAGGTCACAGGAATAGCTGTAGACCAATCATCAACTTCTCCAAACCAAGCAGATCTTTAAATAAACCATATAATGCCAACACTGGTGTTGGGCTTGCATGCTCGGACACAAGCACAAAACTCCACGCATACTCATAATACTAAGTGCAAGTCCAAGTGCCATATTGTATGTACACCAGTGCTCGCACTGATTTTTGTCAACAGTGATAGGCTCAACCTTCCTGACAGTCAACTATAGTAGACTACAGTTGCTGCATTCCAAACTCCTCCCCATTCCACTCTGTACTTTTTTGTTTTAGGAGGTAAGTGTGGTAGACAATTATATATTCCAGCCATAGACAAACTTCTGAAAACAAAACACTGCTGTGCGTAAAATTAGTTCTTGAAAATCTATGAAAAGTACTTTTTTTTTTGTCTGTACATCCCTTTTAAAAACACGTTACCCATAATTCTTATTTTTATTTTTGCTGGTTTAAATATTGCGTCAGCTTGCTGTAATAAGCCCTGTTAAATTATCGAGAAGAAACAGACATAGAAAATAAATCAATAAAAATATATATTGTACTAAGATTTAGCGGATACCCTAATGGCTCTTTTGAGGCCACCAATTTGCTTTGCAGGATTATGTTGTCATTGGTCTCGGTTACATGAAGATTTAGATGTGAATCTAAAATACCAGCAAGGTTATAAAATATTCCACTCTGAGGAGCCGAAGGAGAAAAAAAAATCAGACCCTGATTTATCAAGAAATTAAAAGCTTGTGCCTCCTGTGACCACTCTCTGGAAGAGCGTGACTCTTAAATCTGACATCACGCTGATCAATCCGCATCTGTGGCATGGTAGATTAGGCACCTCTGTACTTTATCTGCTCACATTCGTTTTATTGTAGAAGGCTGAGGGAAGAATTAAAGAGAGCCTGTCACTAAATCCTTGATGTCTGTTTTTGCCAAAGTGCCCTGTATGAGTTTTTCATTTACTGTGAATATAGTAAACATCTGCTGAGACCTGCCATTCCAGATAACTATGATCCTCAGAATCTTTACAATATTATATCCCTTTCATTTATTAAAAGGGGGGAATTAGTATTACTGTGGACAGTGACCATATGAAGAAATACTTTGTAAAGTTGGCCTTGCATAATGAATTTTTTATGTTTTGTTTTATGGCTTTTGTGGTGTAATCATTAAAGCTCCTTGATCCCCTGCTATATGTGCACTACATGGCAAAATGTTTTTGAACACCACATCTATATGAGCTTGTTGGACTTCCTATTCCAAAATCATGGACATTAATATGGAGTTGGCCTACTCTTTGCAGTTACAACAGCCTCCACTCATCTAGGAAGGCTTTCCACAAGATTTAGGAGTCTGTTGGTGGAAAATTGTGCTCATTCAGCCAAAAGAGCTTTTGAGAGGTCAGGTACTGGTGTTGGATAAGAATACACCTGTCTCCCTCTCAGTGTTCAAATTTATCCCAAAGCATCTGAGCAGGCCACTTAAGTTCTTTCACACTAAATTCATCAAACCATGTCTTTATGGAGCTGGCCTTGTACACAGGGGCATAGTCATGCTAGAACAGAAAATATCCTTCCCCAAACTGTTGTCAAAAGGTTAGAAATGCATGATTTTACAACATTGGATGCCTGGATGGACCACTCTTTTTTTCACCTTGCATACACATACAGGTGTCCACCCTACTTGTTTTGACTCTTCTTTCGATATTGCACTGAGGGTCATACTGGTCTGCTAGTTTTTAATACTGTGGCTTGGTGCAAGCTGACCTAGTCCCATTTTTCAGAACAATATCAGATAACATTGATAGTTAATTGTCAGTTTGTAGTTCTGCTTTCTGACCAAATTATGTTGAGCCTATTTATATTAAGCTTCTGAATTTTACCTAGTAGACTTCATCTAGAGGTCATGCACATACCCCTCTGGTAACCTTGTCGTCTGCTAATGCCATGACAGGTTACTTTTTTATGTATGTCATGGATCCACGATCGCCGCCACCAACATGCGACAATCGCACGACCGCGACTAACAGTAATACATCACGCCCACGGCGTCAGACCCCAGACCTTCTCACCAAACTCGTGACCGAAGGACCGGCCGATCTAAAACCGCAGTGTGACGCGCATAACAAGGCCACACTCAGCTGCACCCAGCACAGCGATTGCCCAGCTAATAGACTACAATCGGTGCCTGCAGCCTAAATGCGCTTGTTACTGGGTCGGGTTAATTACACAACTATCCCTCTACTGCCACCACCACTTTTGTCGGAGACTGGGAAACTCCCGTTATCAAATATAAACTATAATGATTGAAATATTGATCTATATAGCACAGTTCACGGACCTGTTATACAGAGATATATCAAACAGTAGCATCTCTTCAAAGGCAGGGATTCGTGAATTGCAAATAAGCGCTTAGAAACAGTTTAACACTTTCAGAATGAAAGATTTATTACTAAAAGGGTCAAACAGGTGCGATACAATATTTACAAAGAGATGTCACAAAAATATATGTATATGTATATAAAGACACAGCAAAGAGATAATTAGGAAGATGATTACAGGGTTAAGTTACTTGCCCACATGCCTGGGTTTGCAGATCCAAGTTGTAGAGCAGGGTGATTTCTTGATCTCCTTTTGTTACGATGTTGCTGGGAGATCTCTGTGTGTGTGTTTTTTATGTACAAACTCATTTAGTCTAGTATTCTCTTATTGTTTAGTTGTAAAATTAATAAAAACAGTTGAAACAGGAGTGCATGAGCTTACACACATTTTGCTTTGATGTACCTGGAATTTAACTGATATCAACTGACAGTTGAGTTAAACTTCAAAGCCAGAGGAAGTCAGAGGAAATCCCCTTATCTCCCAAAAAGAGACACTAATAAAAACCTGACAGTTCTTCCAACCTTTCCCAACTCTTTACAAAACAAAAGTTCAGCTTGAACTGCTTTAAAAGGAAAAATCCATAATAAAAGATGAACATGCTAGCCTTGAAATATTGAGCAAGCGAGCCTGAGACATATTTGAAAACCCAGACCCTTGGAGTCAAACCCTGTAGGTTCCCAAGTAGGGACTATGCAACAAGATCTCTACATCAATAAATGGAACCTGGGAAACAATAAATGTAATTAGAATGTTTTTATTTCATGGCCACTGCACTTTTTTCAGCTTGATTTGCAATTTTACTATTTAAGAAATGTTACCACACGTGCCATAAGCAGCAGAGTTTGGGAAGGTTGGTGTAAGTTATACAGCACTTACCTCCATGCTGATCTTTGCTGGAAACACAGCTGTTCCATTCCCCAAACACTGCTGCTTAAACATTTGTTTGGTTCTTATTTAATTGGCACTGCCTACACACAGTTTTATTCTTTGTAGATCCTGTTAGAATATTAAAGTGTATCTAAAGCCAAAACTTAACTGTTGAGAAGCATAGGCCTAAAACCATAACCATATGTAATAAGGAACCTTACCCAAAGATTACAGAGAGACTGGTTAAAGCTGGCCATACAATAACAGATTTTTTAATGATTGTATGAACATTTGTACAAAAGTGGTAAATTCTATAACACGACAAATGTCTTTTGAAAGTACTTCAAAAATGTTTGCTTTTAACATTTGATTTTGAGTGAATGGACTTTCTCAAACAAAAAGGACATACACTGTCAGAAATTTGTTCATGTGAAATACATTTTCCATCCTGCTGCTTTTCATTTTCTTGTTGCTGCAGTCGAAAACCAACATTGATTTGACCCAACTAACAATTGGAAAACCAAAAGACCGCTCTTAAAACAAAACTTTTCAAACAAAATTATACCACTTGTGACAGTGAGAGGCCCTGTTGCAGTGAGCATATAGGAAAATGTGACACAGGCAGGGTCGCTGATAAGGGGGTAGCACCGGTACTCTTGTACTGGGCCTAGGCCAGTAGGGAGGCCTGGGCAGCAGGGGAATCAGTTGTGGCCAGGAGGGGAGGTGTGAAGTGCAAATATAGTTCTACCCCCTGTGTGTCTCTCCCTGCAACAGCTGAAAGGCAACTTCTCGTCTTCTTCTCCTCTCCGGCATGTCGGCTTTCAGTTGCTGCAGGGAGAGATACAGAGGATTGCTTTGTGTAATTGCACCCCCCCCCGCACTGATTACCATCCCTGTACATTATCCTCTTCCCTCTTCTCCCATGTGGTCCTTCCCATGTGCCATTTTCACTGGCCCCTTCCTTTTGTGAATGAACACAATAAGTAACTCACGGTGTTCATTCATAACTGAAGCATAGTTAACTGTGTTTACTATGCTTCAGTTTGTGAATGAACAGGAGCCTCTGTACAGAGCACATTATGTTCATTCGCTCTCAGTACAACTGCAGAGAGAAGGGAAGAAATCTATGTCCTCAGTTCCTTTCTCTGTCTCAAAAGTGAGACATTAGGGGTCTGTTTAGAGCAGCAATGGGCAAACTACGGCCCGTGGGCCATATACGGGCCGCGGAGCGTGGCAAACATCGGCTGTCAGGATGTGTGCAGGCGGGGCAGCGTGAGGAACGTGAGGGGAGCTAGGCTCCTCTCACAGTCCGCCCTGAAGACCGGAACGGCGCGGGAACACGGCGAGAGGAACACGCGGAGCAAAGGTAAGTGAATTGACACAGGGGGGACTTGGGGACTTAATATGGGGGATGAATTAATATGGGGAATGAATTACTATAGGGGGGATGAATTACTATAGGGGGGATGAATTACTATATGGGGGATGAATTACTATGGGGGATGAATTACTATATGGGGGATGAATTACTATATGGGGGATGAATTACTATGGGGGATGAATTACTATATGGGGGATGAATTACTATATGGGGGATGAATTACTATGGGGGAGGAATTACTATATGGGGGATTAATTACTATGGGGGATGAATTACTATATGGGGGATGAATTACTATGGGGGATGAATTACTATATGGGGGATGAATTACTATGGGGGATGAATTACTATATGGGGGATGAATTACTATGGGGGATGAATTACTATGGGGGATGAATTACTATATGGGGGATGAATTACTATATGGGGGATGAATTACTATGGGGGATGAATTACTATATGGGGGATGAATTACTATATGGGGGGATGAATTACTATATGGGGGATGAATTACTATGGGGGATGAATTACTATATGGGGGATGAATTACTATGGGGGATGAATTACTATATGGGGGATGAATTACTATGGGGGATGAATTACTATATGGGGGATGAATTACTATGGGGGATGAATTACTATATGGGGGATTAATTACTATGCTTACTATGGGGGAATATTACTATACTTACTATGGATGACACATACACATCATTCATCTACTCTTGGTCTGGCCCCCGGGTCCAATATATGAACCCATTGCGGCCCTCAAGTCAAAAAGTTTGCCCACCCCTGGTTTAGAGTGTGTTTACTCCAATCCCATACAGTGTAAAGCCAGTTTAAGCTTAAAAGTGCAAGACCACTTCTTTATTGAAAATTTTCAGCATAACACACATGAACAATAACCTGATATAGTCTAAGAGGTCTGTCCTTACTAGCAGTGTCAGACTGAGTTTATATATTATACACAAATATTTATTTTGGACTTTTGATAATTTGTGCAGCCTATTTGGATTATTATTTTTTTGCACCTTTTTATATAGGTTAGGTTTGCAGCTGTTTATTACATATATATATATGTTCACAATTTATTTATTTTATATATATTTTGTTTGTCCCTTGGCGCTATCCCAATATTGCATTCTTCCATTTACAACTGTCTAAGAGAAGGGGGGATTTCCCTTTATTTTGGAGAGATTTCTTTTTACTTCCTGTTAAATCTTTGGGAAGAAGTAAAGGTATCTTTTCTCGGGACAAAACTTAAAAACACTCGATGAAAAGGTTTAAGATATCCAGTTGTAGACCAAGCCTTTTCTGACACTTTTTGGTATTTTTTTCTAGAACATTTCTTAGAACCCCCAAACATTATATTTTTTTGAAGCAGAGGCCCTAGAGAATAAATTGGCCGGTGTTGCAATTTTTTATGCCACGCAGTATTTGAATAGTGGTTTTATTTTGGAAAAAATATACTTTTTTGAATTTTAATGGAAATAAACACAATACATAACCCAATATTTTGTAAAATATAAAAGATGAATTTACACCAAGTAAATAGATACCAAACATGCCAAAAATTTGCGCATGCCCATGCAAGAGGGACAAACGACAAAAATATTACTATCCATGAGCGATGCTTTTAAAGTCTTCACAGGTTATCACTTTAGATTTACAGAGGTCTGATGCTAGAATTACTGCCCATGACCTGACATTTGTTGTGATACCTCACATGTGTGGAACAATCACTGCTTGCGTACAGGACCAGCGCGTGTGTCTGCCTTTGCGTGCGAGCACGAGGGGGATGGAGGCACTTTAAAGTTTTTTTATTCTTTTTAAAATTTATTTTTACACTGTGGCTTTATTTTTTTGGATCACTTTTATAGCTGTCACAAGGAATGTAAATATCCCTCGTGACAGTAATAGGCATGTGACGGGTACTCTTTGTGGAGAGATCTGGGGTCAATAGGACCCCAAATCCCTCTTCTGCACTTAAAAGCATTTGATCAAGATCAGTGTGCTCAAATGCTTTTTGTTTTTAAAAATGGTGCCGTTTACATCCAGGTAAACCAGAAGTGATATAGAGTCATCGCTTCTGGTTCCCTATATCATAGAGCCAAATTAAGCAGTTCCGTTCTTTGTTCGTCAATATGATCACCCAGTGGAAGTGCTGCCTGGTCAAATGGGTGTCCTGGTGGGATGGGGCTAGTTAGCCATTCAGATTGCTTTTACAGGAGAGCCGACTGTTGGCTGTAGGCTGTTGCCTGCAGCATCATCTAGGTATAACCACTGGAATCCAGCAACATACAGGTACATCTCTGGTCTTCAAGTGGATATACTATAAGCAATGAGGTTAGTAAGGTTATTGAACAGCTGGAAAATGTGCAAGTACCGAAAGGCAGCCTGCTATTTGTAAGAATAATAGAAAGTATAAAAAAAAAACCCAAACAAATAAGTGTGTATCAGTCTTAGAAAAATCCAAGCCTGTCTTTTTTTACATCTTTTGCCCTATTTGCTGTATGTATGTACAGTATATAGCTGTTCTATTGTGGTCAACTCTCTGGGCATCATGTCTGATACACCTAAAAGCTTTTTTCCGTAGTGTTTCCTTGGCAATTTTTTTTGCCAGATCTTTCCTCAACCATCCCCAATTGCTTGGCTTGGGATCGAATGTGATAGCAAATGTGCATAGCCAATTTGTGTTAACATACTGGGAACAATTTAGACAGGAGCCAGTTAACCTACCAGCATGTCTTTGAAGTGTAGGAGGAATCGGAGTACTTGGAGGAAACCCATAAAAGCATAGGGAGGACATGCTAAATATTTGTAATTTGCATAGATAACAAGTTGCAAATGAATTCTGTTTTTGTAGGGCACAGATCTGCCTGCAGTGACATGGACAAGTGGAAGAAAACATCAACAGACATGCTGGTTTTTTTTGTTTTTTTTACATTTGCTGTAACAAGACTGTTCTCTCCACATAGACTCTCCAAAACTAATAAGTGTGTTCTGACAGGGGCGTTCCAATATCTTTATTTCAAGCACAGGGTGAACATGCAAACTCCATCAAAAGTCTAACCAAGGACCCCAGTGCTAACCACTAAAGCATCCTACAAATTAATATTTTTTTTTTTATCCAACCAGCAGGATGAACAAAAAAAATGACCCATATGTTTGAGGTAGATGGAGGAATAACTCACGCTGAGCCTTCAGCAGTTGAGAGATTCCCCTGCCATCAGAATACACTGATCAGCTATAGCCGGCAGCATTGATCAAGTGGGGGAAACCCGACAGGCAGTTCATACATGGAACAAAATTTGGCCAGTCCCTGCTGAACCAGACAAATTTTGATCATGTATGGCTGGCTTTAAAAACTGCACTTGATAGGAGGTAAATCAGCATGCTCATTATTGCAAAAAAGTCTCCTCTGTTTCTTTCAGTTTTCTTAATGAGTTTCTATGAATCATTCTTTTTCTGTTCAGTGACAATACCTCGTTTTCAAAACATGTCAGTCTAAAAACAAATACTTTATTATTAGGATTCTTTACAGTACAAATAAGTGAATAAAAAGTGGAAGCGGAACTGTCCAATCGACGGGATATAAATCTTTTTAAATTTCGCTTTTTCTTCTCTCTCTGAATCCCACGGTCTCTTCTTTTGTACACTGGACGGTATGGTTTTTCAGCTCCTGAAATTCAATTAGCAGCCCCAACATCACAGCAATCTTTAGACATTAACTTTTGGCAACAGTGTATGTGTGACCTAATTGTGTCCGATGGAAGGAGATTGGATGAGGTCCAGGTTACAATGGGATTATCTTCATAAGAAGCTTTATGCTGCAGAGAAGACTCAACTCATTTTTCTTAAATCTAACTATCTATGTAATATCTACATAGTAACCTTGAGGCTCTGGTAGGCTTGGGGTAGTAATTAAACTAATAGGCCCTTTAAGAAAATAAATGTAAAATATAAAACCATGTGCAACTAAGTGCAACTAATTAGGAGACTAGCAAAAGAAAAAGCAAATTTGACTGTGTGCATAAACTTAACATTCAGTAAGAGCTCAGTAGGTTTTGATCGTAAAAGTTTTGTGAAGATTTTTATATAAAAGCGAAATATGGGCTTTACAAAAAAAAAAAATATATATATATACTCACCTAGGTGGATGTAGCATTGATCTGATGCTGCATCTGTCCTCAGCCGGCTCTGCACTGAGAACTGAGAGATCAAACACTACGATTGCTCAGTTCTCTCTCTCCATTCTGAGAAGAGAACAGTGGCTGTCAGTCTGTCCCCCTGGAGCATAGGACTGTGGAGGGGGCAGGAGGGGCTGGCTCAAGGTCTTGGCGGATTGCTGAGAGGCTGAGCTACCTGTTGCTTCAGGAATCTAGGTGGATCCTGACCATATTTTCTGGATCTTTTCAGAGCCTGCATAGGCTCTGTGACTTCAGCCAATAACTGAATATAGGTCCCCGACAGCTGAAAACTGGTCACAGGAGCGCATAACAAAGTCCACTCCTGTTACCCATAGAAGTACAGCCAAACAAGCTTTGGCTAAACTTCTCCTTAAATGTGACATTCACCAAAACATTCACTACAGATGAATCAATCACTATAATGTAACTGGACACTGGACATAATACACACATCCAAAAAACTTCATCAAAATGCACAAGACGTATACAGTACACTCTGTCCTTCTGCCCTGCTGTACTTGCTAGCAATTCCCAACTGATGAGTTGTAAGGGCTCTTTCACAAAGATGTTGAAATTAGGCGGTTGGGTCACGTTTTTACCACTTCCCAACCACCTATCAACGCCACCTAAAATTGTTAACCATTCCTGTTTCATTTAGCTGCAGATCAAAGGGATGAGCTAGGATCTACATAACATGTCAGTTTAACCATTTGAATACCGGGCAATTTTACACCTTCCTGCCCAGGCCATTTTTCAGGTTTCAGCGTTCTCACACTTTGAATGACAATTGCGCGGTCATACAACATTGTACTCAAACTAAAATTTTATCATTTTCTTCACACAACTAGAGCTTTCTTTTAGTGGTATTTAATCACCGCCGGGGATTTTTTTTTTGCTAAATTATCAAAAAAAGACCGCAAATTTTGAAAAAAACACGTTTTTCTTTGTTTCTGTTATAAAAGTTTGCAAATAAATAATTGTTCTTCATAAATTTAGGCCGAGATGTATTCTGCTACATGTCTTTGGTGAAAATAACCCAAATTAGGATGTATTATTTGGTTTGTAGGAAAGTTACAGAGTTCACAAACTATGGTATAGATCTGAATATTGATCAATCCTGAAGTACTGACAGCCAATCTAATTTCTTGAGGTCCAAGAATGTCAGAACAGTACAGATATCCCCCAAATGACCCATTTTTGCAGAGTAGACAGTCCGACGTACTTCATAAGAGGCATGGCGAGTTTTTTGAAGTTGTATTTTTTTTGTCATAATTTTTCGGAAAATGAAAAAATGCAAAAAATTATTTTCACAATTTTTTTTTACATACTGTCACCAGTGCAGTACAGCATCATCATATAACTGGCATGGCGGTGATCAGGGACACTGACTGGTGACAGTATGAAAAAAAAACATTTTTTTTTTATTTTTTTTTTATTTTTAATTTTTTATTACTTTTTTAAATTTTTTTTTAGATTTTTTTTCATATTTCACTATGTCCAAAGTAGTAAAATGTTACCATAGTAACATTGTACTACTTTGGGGAAGTGATCAGTATTTTTTTTTTTTACACAATTTGCTTATAGCAAAGAATTACTTTGCTATAAGCAAGCATTTACCTGAATGACGTCGATTCATTCAGGGTTTTTTGTTTTTTTTGTGCTTAGCTGTGATTTGGCCACAGCTAATCACATGACATGTGCATGTGATTAGCTGTGACCATTTACAGCTAGGCAGGGCTTTTTTTCTCAGAGGAAAGGTGGTGGAACTCCCCCACCCAAACCTGGCCACGCCCCCATCAAACCCTAGGACCACCCCTTTAGAGAACAGGAATGCAAGTAAAATTTGGGAGGGGCTATAAAAGTAAATGTATGGAATTAACACCGCCCCCCCCCCCACATTAGTAAGAATAGCGAGTAACACTGCCCCCCCCCACATTAGCAAGAAAAGCGAGAAAAATTGTATCGCCGCTCCTTACCTGATGCTGACGATCCGCGCTATGGTAGGATCGACGAGCAGAGGGCGTGATGACGTCAGCGCGCACCGCCGGGTGTACTAAGATACACCTTTCCTATGGGGGTGGCCGCGCGCCCCCGATGTTTACACGCTGGCGGTAGAGGGGGGGGGTGAAGCGTGCATGTCCCCGCTCACCGGCTGTGAGCAGCGGCAGTGACAGGTGCCGGGCACGCGCAAGCATGACATAAACAAGCCGCGTCCGGCACCTGTCACTTTCGCTGCTCTGCATAGCTTGTCAGCTCTGCAAAGGCAGTCGGTGAGCGGGGACAAGAAGAAAAAGGTGGCGGAACGCAGTACCGCCGCGTTCCGGCAGAAAGAAAGCCCTGCAGCTAGGCAGTAGTATACAATGGATGGCATGAATGAAGCCATCCATTGTATACAACTGTCATGTGACCTGCTGTGATTGGTCACAGCAGGTCACATGGTACCGGCAACGGGGCCGATACTCAGATCTGTCATCAGCCGTGTCCGAGGTACACGGCCGGTGACAGATCGCGCCGCTGCACGGCTCTGCAAACGCGAAAAGTGCGCATGTGCGGGAGGACGCCATTTGGCGTCCACCCGGAAATCCAATACATTTTTCCGGCCGCCTTTGGGCTATTGGCCGGGCGTGTATTGGTTAAACAACCTGACAAGTAAAACGAAAAGAAAATGTGTTCCCATTTAGCCCCATATTAACCTTTAGTTTACTATAAGGCCTCATGCACACAGGCGTTAAAAAAAAAATTCCTAAAAGCTGTCCTCCTGGCAGCATCGCTTTTGCAGAAAAAAATGCCTGACGCTTGTAAAAGTGTCTAATGTTGTTACAAGCATTTAGGAGCATTTACAAGCATCAAGCGCTTGTGCGTTAATTCATTTAATTGGCCGGAAGGATAATTTATTCTGGACAGTCAAATTTATTAACCCTCAAGCGCTAAACGCATCTAGCATTTAGCGGCGTTTAGTTGTGATTAGCTACTTCAAGTGTTTTTTCTGCCAAGACGCTGCTGCTCCTGGACACACTGGCCCTTGGATTTTTTTCCTGCATGTAAACGGTACTACTACTAAAAGCTTCTAAAAGTCTATAGGATAACATGGAGGCCTGTTTAGATGCAGTAAAAAAAAAAACGCCTGACACCCCTAAAAGTGGCTGCAAAAACGCCCTGTGTGCATGAGGCCTAATCATTCTATTTTCTTCCTTCTTCCCCTTCTTCCCTTACATGTTATTCTCTTCAGATTTTTTTTTTTAGTTTTTATTTATCTAACCATTAATATTTAATCTTTTTTTTCTTAACTTTGTTCATTCATTTTTTTTTTTCAGTATGTCATTAAAAACAATGCACATTTGAAAAAAGAGACATACATTTGTAAATAACTTTTCAATGCTTTGTACCGGAATCACAACTTTGGTGCCATTTAAATGGGATGATTTATAGCATAACTTTTATACTTTTTATTTCTAATGACAATATTTTTTCATACACTCTCAGTCAAAGTAGAAAAAAAAGTGTTTTTTCTTTATTTGGTTTGATTACTTTTTTTAATTAGTTTTCTACCTGGAAGTCTGAGGACATCTAGTTGTGGAAAGGAATCATTGCGTGGACATTTCTTGAGAGGAAGTGAAATTTGCAGCCATGGCTGCTTTTTTTGCTTTAATCATGTATTAAAAAAAGGCAGGAGTTCAACTTTAGGTTGCCATCGAATATGTTTTACAAGATTACTGTATTTTTTTTTTTTTATGTGACCATAAAGCATAGTCTGGTTTAATCAAAGTGGAACTCCAGTCGTTTTTGTAGAAATTAAAAGTCAGCAGCTACAAAAACGTTAGCTGTTGACTTTTAATAAACAGACACTCACCTGTCCCTGAATCCAGCAGTGTGCTCACCCAAGGGGGTGCCGGATACCATATTTGGTCCGACATCTTAGCTGTGTGCACCCGGCTGTGACAGCTTGCGGCTTCACAGCCGGGGGCCCACTGCGCATGCGTCATCCATGCTGTGTACTGTGATTGATCCTGTAGTCTTCTAGGAGCTGTGACTGCAGAGAGGGAGGGAGACAGGGGCACTTCCACTAGGATCCAAGCAGAAGTGGGAGCGGGTACCTGTCAAAATCAGGTACCCACTCCCCACCTCCCAAAAAGATTGCCAATTGTGAAAGAGGAGGTGGGGGGGAGGAGGCCTTAAAGCAGAACTTCCCCTTTTGGGTGGAGTTCCCCTTTAAGGTTACCTTGGATTTAACATCACAAAAAAGAAAACTCTTCTTATTGAACCAAGGAGCCACTCGTGTCCCCTAGCACATCTTAAAACATAAGTTATCAGGTTCCAATACAGTGTTTTTTACCCTTTATTACAAAATCGCCCCTGCATTACTTTTAATGAGTAAAACAGAACAGTTTTGAAGAAAATGCAGAATACATTGCAATGGCCTTCCACTGTTCACTTTTTTCCAGTAAGAACAAAAATGTATGGGTTTTCCATTTCAATGGCATGGATAACCTTTGAGCCTTTTCTAGCTGGTGTAGCACATGTAGCTCTACGACAAATAGTCAGTCAATGGTTGCCAATGCATGTTTTAGTATTTGGTTTGCCTTTCCCTGACACCTCTACATTAGCAGTCCATTAGTACATGGCTTGGTGCCTACTACTAATTATCAGCTGGCCTGAATTCAGCACTCCCGTTAGTCATTAGCATTTTCTTTCTTATTGTCATAATTTTACCTTCAGTGAGTTTGCAATTACTATGTCCAACACATGGTTTCAGCTGAGCAAATAGGCTGTTCTGTACATAGTTTTCATCTATAGTCTCCATTATTTGTGCTCAAGAATGGAAATGCATTTAAAAAATGTACCATGCAGGTAACTACGTTGTTCAATGTGGAAGAAGAGATCTATCAACTACCCCATTATTTGGAAGATTTATATTTTGTCTCTGATACAGTGCCAGATGACTGTAAGGGAAGCAAGCATACCCTTTCCAAGTGAGTTGGGGATTAACCTGTGTCAGGACTTTGTTCTGAAAAATGTCTGGTAAATTTTGTCTGGTTCAAGGGTTTTACTGAGTTGGTTTGATGCTATGGGCTGCACTGCTTTAAAGTGTTACTAAACCCAGGACCCTGCATTCACTATATGTGGTCTCCCACAGTACAGACAACATGGAAATGCAATTATTTTAGTCAATATAAACTGCTAATTACCTTTTCTCATCAGCAGTTAGAGCAGTCTTGTGACTTCTATCAGTGTCCAGCGGAGCACATGTTAAAGCTTACAGAAGGAATTTTCATTCTGCTGTAGGAGGATGCAAAACCCCTGACCTCTGTATGGACAGCGCTGATTGGCCCTGTGCTGGTCACATGCACTCTCCCAAGAAAAAAAAAACCCTATCGAGCAATACACACCAAACTGAGCATGTGCAGAGTGTTTCCACACCATATGTCTTATCAGGAGATAAGAGGGGGGCACTGGAAGAAGTGGAAGATCAGAGAAGTCAGAAACAAACAACCTTTTTACACAATGCAGAGAATTAACCCCTTAGGTTCCATAGTGAGTATAACAAGCATGCTTTACTGCATATACAGACTGATTGTACTGTTGTGGGTTTAGTAACACTTTAAATTGAACTGCTTGTAAGCCCTTGCATATACCCAATGAAATGACTGGTCTTGTGTGAAACATAGAGATGAAACAAAACTTCCTGCATAAGGTGTACCTGTTTATCCAGAGCCTTCTATTCTCTACAGCTGTTCACAATGAATTTATACAACTTGTGTGAGCTTTAAGAAAGCAAAAGATGGGGAGCAGATGTTACACTCTGCAGAGCTCACTGAGAGATGATTGAAGGGAAGGGACACATGAGAAATGCAGAAAAGAAGTCCTTGACTCTTTTCCAAAAATGTTCCACACCGAAAATATGTGCATTTACAGATAGGTGGTGGTGCCATTAACAACTCATGGCACTGGCGTGCATCTGCTAAATATTTGTGTGTTTCTCCACTTGTTGGGAAAGCGTGCAATTTTGCGTGTGTTCCTGACACACACAGATCTGGACCTATGGTTGGAAGGTCAACCCCATTCGCAGAACAGCTACAGCTATATACAAAATTCCTCAGACTTAGGCCTCATGAAGTCTGGGCATTTGCCCAGCTCTTCTGAATGCCTTTCTCCTGGTAGGAGAAAAGCAACTTAAAAAATGTGCCTAAAGTTGCGTTTTTCAAGCACGTTTAGAGGAGTTCAGGCACGTCAAACATTTTGGCGGTCATTTCATTGGCCAGAATATTCATTTATTCTGGTCACTGAAATGAATGAATGCTCAAAGTCAAAACGTGAAGAGAAACACAGAGGCAAGGCGCTGGGGTTAGCAGGGTCAGAAACAGCAACATTATTAAATTAGCACACTTACAGCTTAAAATCTTGTAATCTGGCCTGGGAAACATCAGAGGATATGCAGCGTGTATAGAGCAACAGAAGACCAATCATAGTCTGGTTGAAAAAAGACAAAAGCCCATCCAGTTCAACCATAGAAAAAAAAAAAAGTTATAATCCTATACCCACATTTGATCCAGGGGAAGGCAAAAGCCCCAGCAAAGCATGATCCAATTTGCTCCTGCATGGGAAAAAAATTCCTTCCTGATCCCCCGAGAGGCAATCAGATATTCCCTGGGTGCAGCAGCCTGTATGGGAGCCCGGAATCCCACCAATAGGAAGGAGAACCGGCGGCATCTATGGGTGCAACAGAGCATACGGATGACAGGTGTAACGCCAAATGGATGACATGTTTCAGGGGCTCCACCCTCTTTGTCAAGTAGCTGCTGGACAAAGGGGAATGCTTCCCAGGCTGGATTACAAGAGTTTAAGCTGTAAGTGTGCTAATTTAAAGTGTTGTTGTTTCTGATCCTACTAACCCCAGAGGCTTGCCTTTGTGTTCTCTTCATTTATCTAAGTTGGATCGGTCCCAGGTCGCATTCAAGGGGACCTCTGATTGGATCTATACACTGACCTCACCCATCCTGGCCACTTACCCTTTATGGACTATGGACATTGGCTCACAGTTGTGGAACACTGGCTAAGTGATATACCTCTTGTTATTGTATGTGTTTTACTGAAGGTCTAAATCAGGGCTTGAAATTTCCACTCGCCCGCTCGCCAATGGCGAGTGGAAATTATGGTGGGGGCGAGTGTGTCCCCCAGGGCCGTCTTGCTGAGCAGGCTCGGAGCTCAGGCCGGATCTGTGATTGGCACTGGGATCTGTCAGACTGCTCAATAGCTGAGCGCAGTGAAAGCAAAGGAAGGAGTGTGTGCTGTGCTCTCTGCCTCCCCCTAGAGTGCAGTACCCGGCTCTGTGAGTGAACAAAGTACTGCAACTTTTTATAGGTGTGTGTGTGTACGTATACATGTGTGTGTGGTTGTGTGTGTCTGTGTATGCATGTACATGTGTCTGTGTGTATGTACATGTACAGTATGTGTGTGTACATGTGTCTGTGTGTGCACATGTCTGTATGTGTGTGCATGTACATGTGTGTTTGTGTGTATGTACGTACATGTGTCTATGTGTCTGTGTATGTATGTATGTGTGTCTGTATGTATGTACATGTGTCTGTGCGTCTGTATTTCTGTGTATGTACATGTATCTGTGTGTATGTGTGTCTGTACATGCCTGTTTGTGTATACATGTGTCTGTGTGTGTGTACATGTGTCTATGTGCGTGTATGTATGTACATGTCTGTGTGTGTACATGTGTCTCTGTGCGTGTGTGTACGTTTGTTTGTGTATGTACATGTCTGTGTGTGTGTACAGGTCAGGGGCGGACTGACCATTTGGAAACTCGGGCACCGCCCGAGGGCCCGGGGTCAGTAGGGGGCGCCATGAGATGCCCCTGGTACCTTTTTATAGGCTTTTTTGAGTTTGGGCCCCATGAGTTGTCAGTCCGCCCTTGGTACAGGTGTCTCTGTTTGTGTGTGTTTGTTGGTGGCGAGTAACTCTAAGGCCTGGCTAGTAGCTCAGGACTTGAAATTTTAAGCCCTGGTCTAAATGTTCCTAGCGTACGTTGGTCATTTTTTTCTGCCAAAGGTTTTTTTTCACCCCTAAATGCCTGTATTCGCCTATTTGTGCATAGACACATAGGCTAAAATAGAGGGTCATTTAGAATAATAACAAAAAAAAGTCAAACTCAGTTAAAAGTTGCATTTCTGATGCCCAGTGTACATGGGGCCTAGTAAGTGATTGCTGGTTATTTCACAGAGAATGAATGTACATGTAGTTTAATTGGTTAATGCAATGCTAGAACTATACTATAGAAGGCAACATCAACTGCCTGTTTTTGAAGAATCCCCTTCTATTCACTTGCAGAAAAAAAAACATTTTGGCTAAAAAGACAGCAATTTATTTTAGGATATACAGTTGTGTCCAAAATTATTCAACCCCCAATGCTGTAAAGGGGTTTAGGGACTATAGTGTACATTTGGAATTGTATTCAGAATCAAATCCTACAAGGACGTTGTAACTACCCAAATGCAACTAAAATGACATCAATTGTTTATGTAATACAGTAGTAAATGGTTCTTATGTGGTTTCTTCATTGCCACAATTATTCAACCCCTTAAAGACTACCACTCTGAAGAACAGAGGTTCATACAGGTGCTTTCCATCAGGTATTGAAAACACCTGTGGATGTCACCGAGCAGCAATCAAGCATAATAAGCACCAATTAGGCAGCTTTAAAATGACTGTGATACTCAGCTCCTTCTAGACATTTACTGGTGTGGTTACAAACATGGTGAAGGCAAGAGAATGGTCCAGGAAGACAAGAGAAGAGGTGATTTCTCTTCACAGGAAGGGCAATGGCTATAAGAAGATTGCAAAGATGTTAAACATACCAAGAGACACCTTAGGAAGCATCATTCGCAAATTCAAGGCAAAGGGCACTGTTGAAACGCTACCTGGTCGTGGCAGAAAGAAGATGCTGACTTCGACTGCTGTGCGCTACCTGAAGCGTAGAGTGGAGAGAAGTCCCCGTGTGACTGCTGAGGAACTGAGAAAAGATTTGTCAGATGTGGGTACAGAAGTTTCAGCCCAGACAATAAGACGCACACTGCGTAATGAAGGCCTCCGTGCCAGAACTCCCAGGCGTACCCCCTTGCTGTCTCCAAAGAATAAGAAGAGTCGACTGCAGTATGCCAAAAGCCATGTGGACAAACCACAAAAGTTGTGGGATAGTGTTCTGTGGACTGATGAAACAAAATTAGAACTGTTTGGGCCCATGGATCAACGCTATGTTTGGAGGAGGAAGAACAAGGCCTATGATGAAAAGAACACCTTGCCTACTGTGAAGCATGGTGGAGGGTCAATCATGCTTTGGGGCTGTTTTGCTTCTGCAGGTACAGGGAAGCTTCAGCGTGTGCAAGGTACCATGAATTCTCTTCAGTACCAGGAGATATTGGATGGAAACGTGATGCAGTCCGTCACACACCTGAGGCTTGGGAGACGTTGGACCTTTCAACAGGACAATGATCCCAAGCATACCTCCAAGTCCACTAGAGCATGGTTGCAGAGGAAAGGCTGGAACATTTTGGAGTGGCCATCGCAGTCACCAGACTTAAATCCGATTGAGAACCTCTGGTGGGACTTAAAGAAAGCAGTTGCAGTGCGCAAGCCTAAGAATGTGACTGAACTGGAGGCCTTTGCCCATGAAGAATGGGCGAAGATACCCGTAGATCGCTGCAAGACACTTGTGTCAAGCTATGCTTCACGTTTAAAAGCTGTTATAACTGTAAAAGGATGCTGTACTAAGTACTAAGATTGAATGTCACTTGGGGGTTGAATAAAACTGATAATGCTGTGAGCACAGAAAAGACATTTGTGGTTATTTCATTATAACTGTTATGTTATATTTGTCTGACCTACAAGTGCCTCTTTAATGTAAATGTAAGCAAGATGACTGAATGATCAAAAGCAATGTCAAACTGGCCAAAACACTCAATTTCAGTGGGGGTTGAATAATTTTGGACACAACTGTACATAGTAATTACGTCTCTAAACGCCATACGATTCAACAGATCATTGACTGTCTTTTGAAAACCAGTCTACCCACTTACTTTTCATTTACAAAAAAAAAAAACTTTGAGCAATTATTTATTTTTTGGGTTTTTGAAGCCTCCTGGATAACGGGCATCCGTGTAACGGATCCCACACTCATAATTACCAAACATTCAGTGAAACCTGATGACCTGTAAGACTAATTTTGCGACCACCAAAAGCAGAATGCGTCGTCCTCGCACCTCAAGGTCATGTTTCCATCTAAAAAACAGCCGAAATGAACATTGTTGATCTAACCTCCTGTCAACACTTTCCTTTTGAGACTCTGAAATGTGATATTTCCTATTCCCCTAATTTTCTTGTAGCACCATGGTGCGATCAGCTTGTAAATTAGCAAGCTTTTGGCAATGTTTTTTTTTTTTTAATGACTTCAAATCCTCACCATTGAAGTTCTGCGCAGGGGGGTGGAGGGTGTAAATAAAAGCTCATTTCATGATTTCTAACAAGAATTGGGAAGCCAGGAGAGGGTTTGAATATGTATGAGCTCTTTGATTCCGCATATTCCCCAAAAGCGCTTTGATCTCGTGTTTAGAAAGACTTCACCTCGAAAAGTTGCAGAATCCGCAGCATCTGAGACCGATTATCCAAACAATGCATTGCTGTGTGTCTGACGATCGTTTCCTACACAGATTCCCTGATTAGTGGATTGTTCTTAAAGTTTGGATAAGGAAAAAAGTTGAGTTGAGTCTCCTTCGAGTCTGTAGTCTTAATTTAGAAAATCAAAAATCTTTCAATGCCAAGTTCATGCAAACTGATATTTGAATTTGGGTCACAAGCCAACTTTTCGCTTTATGAGTCTCCCTTCATAAACTTTAGCAACACTTCCAATTATTCGCTGAACTTTGGCTGCTTTCACTTAAAACTGCAGATAATTTATCCTAAAGCTGACCTGACTCCAGATATAGATTTTCACATTAAGTGGATGCAGACTATGTAATGTATAAGTATTACTGATAGCAGAGGTCTCAGTGCTGCTCCTGACAAGGCCTCCATCTGCTTTTATCATCAGAAGGGTGGCACCATCTTTGTTCAGGCTTCATTTAGGCTCAGCATCTACCTCCTGGACTGAGATGTCGACTCAGAGATGAGACAACCAGGTAAATCTGACACAGATCAGCCCCTGTTGCAGCCTCCCACTTTTCTACAAAGTCAGGACTTGGTCACAGGGACAGCCAGGGGGTGGTAAAAGCAGGTTGTGCAGCAGTGTAAGGGCTCGTTCACACTTGACTTTATTTCTTACTCTTGCCAAACGCCCCTATAGCGTTTGACAAGCTTTAGACAGGTGTTTGGGAAGCATTTTTAACGCTCCTCAAACGCTCCCCTAACGCCCTATGCACTGTTTTGAGGCTTTTGATAGGCGTTTGCCAAGCATTAAAACTGCACCACAAATGCCTATAATGAAGTTAAATGGTATTAATGCTCCACAACCACCTCGTAAACACCTATCAGGCATTTGAAGAGCAGCACCATAGACTTGAATGGGAGGCTTCAACACCTCCTGACTCGACATGAGGCATCCGTTTTGCCACTACGCAACGTGACTCGACGCTAACGCTTCAGTGTGAACAGCACTGTGTGCCGCCTTGTGCAGAATTTTTATAGGCATTTGAGAAGCGTTAAAAATGCTTCCCAAATGCCTGTCTGAAGCCTGTTGACAAAGCTAGTGTGAACGTAGCCTTACTGTCCCCTGGCCGCCCACCTAAACTGGGACATGCAGTTATTCAGGACAGTTGGTGAAAAAATGAAACCCTCTTTTGCATTCAGCCGGCAGTACCGCCAATGAACATGCTAGTAGAGAAATATCAGCAGATAGACATTAAGTGCATATAAAATCTTCTTTATTACAAACCCATAGGGACAAAAAGGATCCAACACACAAAAAGATGCAGATGTGTTTCTGCCGTTACAGGCAGCTGCTATGACTAAGGCCTGTAAGAGCAGAAACGCGTCAATAACTTTTTTGTATTGTATACTTTTTGTCCCTATTGGTTTGTAATAAGGAAGATTTGCACTGAATGTCTGGCTGCCAATCTCTCTCACTACTTGGATGCATCTTTCAACAGCTTGTCCGGCTGTGAACTTGACACAGGTGAAGTGACCCCTATATTTCATACAGAGTCCATAGGTTGCAGCACCATGCTTTTGTATAATCACCACCAAACATGAAAAATTCAAATAAATGCAATGCACGTGCTTGTGGTGTGGCGGTTCAGCCTTTGGAGGCCTAAATAAGGTGGCTAGGAGGTCACACACCACCTCACAGCCACCTGTCAACTGTTCTGTGAAAAGCATGATCACATTTTAGAGGGGCGGCAAGGGCTGGCACATATCTGAGTGAGCCCTTACAGTGTACAGTGTGATCACTGGGGAGAGGAGACTGAGGAAATGCCTCCTCCTGCCTGCAGCAGACTGACAACATATTCTCAGCCCAGGCAAAGTCACTGGGCTGGGGCTCAAGAATAACATTTTATTGATAAAAGGTAATGCTTTTATCAATATAGGAATTGATTTACTAAAGGCAAATAGACTGTCCACTTTGAAAGTGCGGTTCCTCCAAAGCTTAGTAAATGAAGGGAAGCTCTGTTTACTTCCATCATCCAAGCATGTTTTTTTTCCTTGCATGTGATTGGGTATTACTTGCAAAGTGAAGCTTCACCTCATTTACTAAGCTCTGGAGCACAGCTCAGCGTGACAGCTCGTGAGGAGAGCAATGCCGATAACCGACATTTCCTTATTTACATGTGTATGGTGACGTCTTCTGGTCTTTATGTGGATCGGTGATCCACTGTGTCCCAGGGACACAGTGCACCACCAATCGCTGCACTGTACGCCCCCGGGAACGCGCTCGCGCGGTTAGAGTGGGAGGACGTCATATGACATCCTCCCAGAACAAGAGAATGGCCTTGCGGGAGGCAGTTAAAATGGTTGTAAACTTCAGACATAAAATATGAATAAGGCATCTCCTTCTATAGTGTGTACTTGTCACATTCCAGAGCAGTAAGTGTCACTTTTGTCTGCTGCCTCTTGCCTTTGCTATCTGGATGAGTCACTTCAGACCAGTGTTCCTGACACCAAGAGGAAAAAGGTGACAGGGGAGGGACTTCCAGCATACAGCCTGTGATTGATAGCCTCAGCTTTTTTCCTGTGTGCTATGTAAAGGGGGTGTGGCCTTTCCCTCCAATCAGCTCTCAGAGCTCTCCTCACTGAGCTCTGCAGAGAGTAATTTCAGCTCTCCTCCCCCAGTTTTCTGAAAGCTTAGAAAAGCTGTATAAATTCTGGACTTTGAATGGATGTAGAGAAGAGAAGACTGCAGATAAACAAGTATGACTTATGTAGGATGATTTGTTTCATATATGTATCACCTGAGGCCAGTCACTTTACTGGGTATATGTTAGGGTTTACAACCACTTTAGCATGCGGTGTCAATGTACATTCCGCCGCTATAGATGTTTTATAATTGCCATCATTTTATCGGTGTTCTCTATCTCTGGGTTTGTGATCGGAGATGTGTGAGATGGTGACATTCTAGGTAATAAGTGTTCTTCTGCCCTTTGTATTCTGACGTTGAGTGTTTAGTCTGAATTGGAGTGTTCTTCAGATAATAGAAGGGGAATTCAGACAGATGTGTAGAGTGCAGCAGCTTTTTAATTTAACACCTTTGCAAATGTTTCAATTATTACTTTCCATTTAACACTTTGGATCAGCCAACACGCTGTCCAGCAAATGTGTTGACAGATCATGTTTTCAAAGATAACTTGCGAGCATCGCCTTCACAAAGTGTCCATCAGGCTATATTTCCCAGCTAGCAACCAGACAACATCCCATGTTCTATACAGCCAGGGGACAGTGAAATTATGTTTTTTTTCCCCAAGCAATTTCATACAAGCAGCTTGATGAGTAAAACTGAGAGTTTCTGCTTTGGCAAAATTATTATTATTATACAGGATGTATATAGAGCCAGCTGTTTATGCAGCACTTTACAATATAAGGGGGACAGTACAATTACAATACAGTTTGATACAGAAGGAATTGGAGGGCCCTGCTCATGGAGCCTACTAAAGGGAGGGGGAGGTGGTACAAAAGGTAATAGCTGCAGGGGATGATCTGATGGAGGTGACTGAAGTACAGTTCTTAGGGGAGGTGGGGTAGGCTTCCCTGAATAAATGTGTTTTCAAGGATCATTTAAAGGTTGACAGGGTAGGAGCTAACCGAACATACTGGGGCAGGGAGTTCCAGAAGATTGGAGAGGCACTGGAAAAGTCCCGGAGGCAAGAGTGGGAGGAGGTAACAAGGGAACTGGAGAGCAGGAGGTCTTGGGAGGAGCGGAGAGGACGGTTTGGGTGATATCTGCAGATGAGGTTGGTGATGTACCTGGGGGCAATGTTGTGGATTGCCTTGTATGTTGTGGTTAGTATTTTGAATTATATACGGTGGGCTAGTGGAAGCCATTGAAGAAATTGGCAGAGAGGGGCAGCAGTCACAGAACGGTTAGTAAGGTATATTAGTCTAGCAGCAAAACTCATAATAGACTGAAGGGGGGATAGCATGTGTAGGGGTAGGCCAGTGAGGAGGGAGTTGCAGTAGTCAAGGCGGGAAATAACCAAGTAGTGGATAAGTTGTTTTGTGGTGTTGTCAGTCAGGAAGGGTTGCATTCTGGAAATGTTGTGGAGGTTGAGGTGGCAAGATTTAGCCAGTGATTGGATGTGGGGACTGAAGGAGATCTCAAAGTCTAGGATTGCACCTAACATCCTGGCATGTGGGGAGGAACCAGTAGTTGTACCGTTGATCTCAATAGTAAATTCATGGGGTGGGGATCAGGGAGGAGGAAATATTACAAGCTCAGTCTTAGAAAGATTGAGCTCGAGAAACTGTGAAAATTTCACAGTTGCAAACTTTCACGGCTAGCTCAATTTTTGCCAAAATCACTCATCCCGCCTTATTATTACCCTTGCAAAAGTAAAGGGAGAATCTGATTGGCTTCAAGGTGACACTTGCATTGGACTCTGAAAGTGATGCAAAGTGGAGTGGAGAATGGGTAAGCAGCGGCTGTCAGACATTCAGGAAGAGGTACTGCTACCTCCTGAATGCATGTTTCTTTTTAGTTTCACCAAACAGGAATTTTGATTGGGATTACAAGTATTTGCTTTGTGGTTGTCCAGTACTGTATTCCCATCGCATTCATGGAAATGCCTTTGTAGCATGTAGGTGCTGCAGTGACCTCCAACTGGGATCCTTGCAATTGTGGTGTTGCCTCGCTAATTTGAATAGGTCACCTCTGGTGGTGGTACTACTGATTACCAAACACTTCACGGTAATATTGTTTTTGCCACACCACAACTGTGGGTTCTCACCTGACTGGTGGCCATGTTACCTTGCAGCTGGGTGGATGGTAGCAATAAAACCGTGGCTCAGTGGCCTATATACAGAAGACTTTGTATTCACACACTTCATACATGACAAAATCAGTAGTAGAGGAAGTTACAGGTGTATGTAATATGCAAAAATATTTTTATAACATAAGGGGGTGTAGCCCTGTTTTGAGGGGGGTTACAAGAAATGTCCTTCACCAAACAGGATATTGCACTAAACCTGTTGGTAAATACGAGAACCAGAACCCTCACTCAGTGGAAGAGTTGGGTTGATAATAAAGTTGGCAGTGCCACCTATGAGAGAGCCTTTGTGAACAGAGGGAATTCCTTTCCTGGGAACTTAACCAGTAATCTAATCAAAAAAATTGAGAGCAATTGAGGAACTACTGCAACCTGAATTCAACATTAGATGCACACCAGTATGGAAATAATACAAGCTTTATATAAGAAGAGATTAATAACAGTACATACAACCAATGTACAAACAGATTTTATCAGCTAATGACCCAATAGGAGTCCTGTTAGAACTGTGCACATATACCATGTTATATATAGTTATTAATAGAGATACAATGCCTCCAGATGGATGTTGCAGCAAAGTCCAGTTGCAGGGGCCCCTGAGAATGATGTGGTGTCTGTCTCTGTGTTGGATTAACTTGCTGTGGCAATGTAAAATCTGTTGCTACCTGACCTGTTATCAGTAGCATGGACAGGACCAGGGGCGGACTGGCAACTCATGGGGCCCCCGGGCAATAGGGGATCATGGGGCCCCTGTGTCCTTGCCAAAACTCAAAAAGGCCTATGAAAAATGTACCAGGGGCATCTCATGTGGCCCCCTACTGACCCCGGGCCCTTGGGCAGTGCCCGATTTTCCAAATGGTCAGTCCGCCCCTGGACAGGACATGTTGCTGAGACCTCCTCTCTCACTCTCTCTCTCTCTCCCCATAACTGCACCTTTGTAAAATGGGCTAAGTGACTAATTTACAGCTGCCTTTGGTCCAGTGACATGATGGGCAGTGTCCTGAATGCGCAATATAATGTTTTTGGAACTGTTCTTTGCAGCATTCTCTTGTGAGCCAAGGGCCACTGAATGACACACCTCCAGGGGGTAGGTTCTTGACACTCTAGGCTTACAAGAAGTGGTTACATGAGGCAGGATGTCATTGAACCTGGAAAATGGCTGTTGCTGGATTGCAGATTGATTTATTTATAGAACATTGTTTTTTCATCTAAATGCTGCATACAAAAGCCAAAAAACAGACACAAACAAATAGCTTCTGATTTACCATAAGAGACCCAAAATGTCTTGGGGAGTGACTTACCTCTCTGGGCCATGTTGGATGTTATTGACATGCCTGATTAGGGGATAGGTTGCACCTTTCATATGTTTTTCCTTTAACATTAGCATTGATCCATGCTATTTTCCACTGCATAACAATTTTGATCCATGTAATTTCTTAACTATGTTGTACACCTCAGCTGCCCCTGCATGGGAAAACATTTTGATCCCATGTTCAGTTTTATGATCAGTGTTATAAATAACATTTATCTTTTTTTATGTACCAGCACTTTTTCAATAAAACTCTTTGTTACATAACATAATTATAAGAGAATCCTATGTTTTGAGTGAAATGCCCCTTTAATTGTCAAGATGCATTAAAACCACCAGTCCGACTGTCCTTGCTTGTACTGAGCTCAGTGTTCTCCGTAGCTCCTATTAATTAAAATCTGCTAATCGCTTCAGATAACTGCAGACAATTATTAGCAGCAGGAGGCTGCAATGGATGCAAAACCATATTTATAGCAAAATTAGCATTTGGTATTTAGCAGCGCAAGTTTTTAACGTGCTCCCATCTGCCAATATTCCAGATTCGAAGTTTATATTCACAGCATCCTCTAAATGGATTTGTTTGCATTATGTAAGTGTTTTGTAGCAGCTGGTATTTCACCATGTGGCTTTTGTGTTTCTTATTAACAATCCAAATGCATTCAAGATCACAGAACCAGTGTCATTTGGGAGTCTTGTATGAGGGATTAAAGGGTAATGATTCTTAAAGGGGAACGAGAAATACATATTTGGTTCATTCCTGCACAATTAATTGAAAAGTGTTTTTTATGTGTGACTTTTTAAAATCCCCTCGCTTTGATGTTCCAAATTTCGATAAGCTTTATATATATATATATATATATATATATATATATATATATATATATACACAGGGCTTTCTTTTTTAGAGGTACTGCAGGTACTGTACTGAGGTACTGCATAGGTGCAGGTAATCCCCCCTTCCAAGTCACCCCTTGTGTCCACCCCCACCCACCTTTTGAGCACTGTCCCTCTGTTTCACCACCCCTACCCACCTCCCAGAATAACATTTTTAGAAAATACAGAACCAAATATCATTTTGTGGTGCTAAGTAACTTGTATGGAATGTGTTAATGATAACACAAAAGCAGTAGAATAGATCCCCTGCAGTCCAAAACAATAAATCCCCCCAAGTAAAAGTAGCCACCCTACCACAACAATGTACCCCCCTCAGCAATAATAGACCCCCAAGTGACAACAGATTCGTTAGCAGCCAGCATCAATAGATCCTCTGACACACCCTATCACCCCTTACTATTATATGCATTCAGTGATGTAGGTGCCAAAACTGCGTTCCCCCATGTTCTCTCTGAAAAAAAGCCCTGTGTATATGTATATATATATATATATATATATATATATATATATATTAGATTTGTGAATGATTCCATTAGTAGTCATCTGTATACAATGCTTAGCATCCCTGCCTAAAGCCCAACTCCAGAAATATTTGCTAAGCCACAGCAGAGTCCTCTACTCTTCCTGCATACCTTCCAGCTCTTTTTTATCCAAAATATTGCCCACATATCTTAAAACTGACCTTGAAAGTTGCAATCACATGACCACTGCTACCTTGTTCCCCATCTATTCCAGGGTCCCTTTATTGGGAGTTTGAACAGCACTTGTACGCTTTCACATTTGGATGCACAGTGCTTTCTGTGAATTGCATTTCCCCACCAGAATTGCTATGACATCACTGGAGTGGACCATGTTAATTCCTGGCAGACTGCTTTCACTCTACTTCTTTGGGCATTACTGGGCTGATATTATTTGGCTAATCACTTCTTTAAGTAATGCCCACGGTGTGCCCTGGTGATCTGATAGTGTGGCGATGTACTGCCTGTAGTCTGTAGGACTAGAGGAGGCCTGTCTATGATAGCCAGGGCCATAAGGAAGAGAGGTTAATGATGTTGAGTATCATTCAAACAGGAAATGGGACAAAAAGAGTGGGGAATCAGTAAGACCTATTTAGTAATGCAAGAAAGGTAAGTATAATAGACAATGGGATGAGTTTTCTGTATCCTCCTTCCAAGGTACAGTTTGCTTATCTGCCACTAGGTGGCTCTGTGTCAGAACAGTGTCTGGTTACAGCAGACAGTGTTACCAGGTGTTAGAACCAGGGGCGGACTGACAACTCATGGGGCCCCCGGGCAATAGGGGATCATGGGGCCCCTGTGCCCTCGCCAAAACTCAAAAAAGCCTATGAAAAAGGTACCAGGGGCATCTCATGGGGTACTCTACTGCCCCCGGGCCCTCGGACAGTGCCCGAGTTTCCAAATGGTCAGTCCGCCCCTGGGCAGCACCCATATATAACACAGTTCGGGAGGAGCCCTAGTGAGAATGGAACATGGGAGCCAAGTACCTATTCAGATGTAGTTAGCATTGCCAAGGACCTACTCAGGGCAGAGGCCCCAAGAGAGCTATAGAGAGTGCAGTAGGAGCAGCTACAGCAATCCTGTATCTGGAACAACGAAAGGAGAGTCATGAGTTGGATGTCTAAAGTCTAATGGAGACCCACTGAGAGAGTACTAACAACTTTGTAACTACAGGGAGCATACTCGGCTGGATACAGCTATGGAGTGGGATTTGACGGGAGAGACTGTTTGTGGGAAGATGACTGCTGAAGTGTTGCATATGCTTTCACATGTGACTACTGCGGACCATTCATTAAATGTGATTGTCAATATACTGTCAAGTGACTCTGGAATGTACAATATACTGATGTGATATGATTGTTTTGTGCCATTTTCCAAGTACCTTATGTAAAGTGCAGCAACCTTATTTATGTGTGGACATTCCTTTTTTTTCGGAATGTAAAAGTCAATGGATGGGAATGTTGTGTAGAGGCCTCTGGCATGAAGTAGTGCACAGTTTCGTGGAGGGTATAGCCTCAGCAGGAGGGTTAGTGGTCTAAAAAGATCAGGACTGGGGCAGGGTCTTGTGCTTTGGCGCCAACATCCATCTAAGCACAGAGCACCTCTTACACACCCACCTAACACATATATGCAAGAGCAAGGTACGTGGACCTTAATGCTCACATGCCAAGAATATGCATCCAAGGTACACCTCTATTCTGTGTTGAAAACTCATGTGCATTCCCAGGACATTTACCAACTGTCACTGACCCACACAAACTATGTCACTAAGGTGACAGCAATCTGCCCTTGATTCTCAATTTTGCTCATGCGTTGTCACCCTGTCACCAGCACTGGTGTAAACAATAAGCAGTTATGACGACACTCGTTGTGCAAACAGGTTCTGCCTCTGTCACCATCAGGAAGCTGGTCTTGAAAAATGATATGCAGCCGCTGCTGGAGTCCACGTAGGTAGAAAGTGGCAACAAAGGATTAAAAAGATGAAAACAGTACTGTCTGAAAGAAAATAAGAACATGCCATTAGTTATGATACCCTGTGCTTTAGCTAACTAAATATTATCCAGTTTTTTACATGTTGTAAAATGTTACCCATGTTTTACATGTACTTTAAAGCTGGACTTAACCCCCCCCCCCACCACCACCAACACAATTTTTTGTAAACCCCTTTACCTTGTTGCCAGTTCTGCACAGCTAAGACACTAACCCACACTAACCCACCCAGAAGATCCAGTGTTGTCCTGCTGCTGAGATTCGCACTGCCATCTTCTTCAGTGACATCATCAGGAAGCTGCCGGGTCTACCAGGTACAGCCAGTGGCTCTCCCTGGTGACACGGCTCGACCCCTTCCTCCTTTCCTAATGAAGGACTAAGCCTCCTGGGATATGTGATGTACATATCCCAGGAGGCAAAGTGGGCACATTTCACATCATTCGCCTAGGGTCTAGATTTAAAGGAGAATACTTTTTGTGCACTTTTGTCATGCTGGAAAGATACTTTTTAGCACTGCATAAGGGCACTAGTGCGAAAGGGCCTTACACTGGTGATCAGTGGGAATAATGCTTCTTACATTGGCGGTCAGTGTGAGAAGAATAACCCTTCGATTGGGAAGAATTGAGAAGAATACTCCTTAGGTTGGTGGTCAGTGGGTAAAATGCTCCTTATATTGGTGGTCATTAGGAAGAATGTTCCTTACATTGGTGGCCAGTGGGAAGAATGCTCCTTAGATTAGTGGTCAATGGAAACAATGATCCTTAGATTGACAGTCAGTGGGAAGAATGCCCTCTTTCAGTAAATACAGACAACCAAAAAGATCATTGGTATCATGCTGCTGTCTCTACCAAGTGGCTCCGGCCCCAAAACTATTAATCTACCACCTTTTTCTGGAGAGACCCTGGGGTTCCACAGAGCCCCAGTTGTAAAAGGCAGCACTAGTGCCGACTAAACCAAGTTGAGATTGCTTATAAAGGCTCTACTGTTGTAACAGAAGGTGAACAGAAATGTGTTTCTATTTTGTGCTTTCTACAGCTTCTCATTTTAAAACAATGTCCCACTTTTTAATCAAAGCGGAGTCTACTGTGATGGTGTCAGCGGAGGTGCAGCCTAGCACCTGTACTGACTTTTCCCGAGGAATAGATTTGCTACATTTTATCAGTGTGTCACTTTAATAAACTCACACTGCAGGGAGCTTAGGCTTCTCTAATTTCTTCTCAATAAAAGCCTATGAACATGACTATAAACTTCGCTAGAGCCCAGCGGGGTGCCCAGACTCATCTGGAAGGGAGAACATTATACCATCACATACATTAAGCCCTGCCTTAAAGCTATTTATGGAACAAAGCCTCCAAAGAACAATCTACATCTTACCAGTCTACAGATGCACACTATAAAGCGGAGCCAAAGGTAATGCGGCCTGACAGGTGCAGGATAATATACACAAAGTCCTGATATTACCAATAACTGCCTCTGCCGAATCACTGAGCAGCAGTAAAAAGCTTCAGATGTGGTCAGAATGTGCCTTGGCAGTATAAATGCAAAAGAGGATAGAAATACTATTGTTGGGAATGGACAGATAATACGATGTGTGAGTCATTTCATAGCTTTATATTTATTTTATTCATTTAGGATGTGGACACATCCCATATGCCTAACTGAATGACATTTAGTTTGTTAAAGCGGAACTTTACCCATAATAACTTGATAAAAAATAATGTTCTTTAGCAAGGAACATATATTCCACATAAATAATTGTGCTATCAAAGTTTGTGCTGTAAATTGCCTCCAGGAATGTTCCTGTTTCTTCTTGCTGGAGACTGCCATTTTGAGTCTCAGAGCCCCTGAGTAGCAGTAACTCTTTAGGCTGTCAGCGGATTGGCCTCTAGTGGCTCAGATCTTTGGCACAGTGCTTAGAGATCAACTGAGCATGTGCAGAGCAGAGGGAGAAAGTCTATTACTGGATTTTAAACAATATAGGCACTTATTTTTAATGTTTTACACAGCTATACCTGCAAAAGGGGCCAGCCTGAAGTGATCTAGCAGGACTTAATTTTCTGACTAAAGTTCCACTGTGTATCAGGAATAATTGGCAATTGTTATTTTTTTCTTTTATAAACAAAAACTAATATTTTAATGAAAGCTGGATATTTAAAATGAGAACATACCCAAACCCATGGCTCCACTCAAGACTTGATCCTTTTATCACACGCAGACAATCCGGGTACTAGTCACCTGTTTCCACTCTCCATCAAAAATATAAAAAAATGTAAGCCGCACTCCAAAACTTAGCTCTCCTTCCTGTGTTTAGTATTTGTCAAAAAAGATTGCATACAATAATGTCTCCACCTGAAACCGGCCATTTTGTGTATGTTTCACCAGTGCTGGCTTGTTCACAAAGATAGGGGAAATTTCCCTATCCTTGTGAGCAAGTCAGCAGTGGTGAAACGCATTAAGCAAGGTTGGTTTTAGGTGGAGACAATATTGTATGAAGTTTTTTTCTACAATTATTAAACACAAAAAGAAGAGCTCAGTTATAAAGTGTGGCTTAAATTTGTCAGATTTAAAATGATTGATTGAACTTACATTACCATTATAGGAGATTATAGTTATTCTGTTAGCCCATCTGATCCCACTGCCATGACCACGTTATGGTCTTTGGCACACTTCAGGAACCGTACTTTTTTCTGTGACTCAGTGTTTGAAAAGAGTACCAGAACAGCATTAGTTGCTCAACAGAGTGTTACCAGGATCTGCAGGTGGGATTGTTAGACCTAAACACACATACTAGGATCAATTAACCTACAAGTTTGTATTTGGAAACTGGAGATCTAAGGGAAAACCCACACAAGCACAGGAAGAACATACAGTATAAGCAGATAGTGTCCTGGCACAGATTCAAACCAAGGACCCCAGTGCTACTAGGGATAAATGCAAATCACTTTGTATGGGCGGCACAGTGGCTTAGTGGTTGGGCGGCACAGTGGCTTAGTGGTTAGCACATCTGCCTTGCAGTAAATGGGTCATGGGTTCGATTCCTGACCATGGTGCCTCCTGCTTGAAGTTTGAATGCTCTCCCTGTGCTTGCATCAGTTTCCTCTGGGTACTCCGGTTTCCTCCCACGCTCCAAAGACATGCTGGTAGGTTAATTGGATCCTGTCTAAATTGGCCCTAGTATGTGTATGTATGAATGTGAGTTAGGGACCTTAGATTGTACACCCCTTGAGGGTTAGGGACTGATGTGATTGTACAATATACAGTGGGGATCGAAAGTTTGGGCACCCCAGCTAAAAATTTGTATTAATGTGCATAAAGAAGCCAAGGAAAGATGGAAAAATCTCCAAAAGGCATCAAATTACAGATTAGACATTCTTATAATATGTCAACAAAAGTTAGATTTTATTTCCATCATTTACACTTTCAAAATAACAGAAAACAAAAAAATGGTGTCTGCAAAAGTTTGGGCACCCTGCAGAGTTAATATCTTGTACTGCCCCCTTTGGCAAGTATCACAGCTTGTAAATGCTTTTTGTAGCCAGCCAAGAGTCTTTCAATACTTGTTTGAGGTATCTTTGCCCATTCTTCCTTACAAAAGTCTTCCAGTTCTTTGAGATTTCTGGGCTGTCTGCCATGCACTGCTCTTTTAAGGTTTATCCATAGATTTTCAATTATGTTGAGGTCAGGAGATTGTGAAGGCCATGGCAAAACCTTCAGTTTACGCCTCTTGATGTAATCCCCCGTGGATTTCAAGGTGTGTTTAGGATCATTATCCATTTGTAGAAGCCATCCTCTCTTTAACTTCAGCTTTTTCACAGATGGCATCAAGTTACCTTCCAAAATTTGCTATTTGTATTAATTTAATTAATTTGCTAAAAATTTGTATTAATGTGCATAAAGAAGCCAAGGAAAGATGGAATAATCTCCAAAAGGCATCAAATTACAGATTAGACATTCTTATAATATGTCAACAAAAGTTAGATTTTATTTCCATCATTTACACTTTCAAAATAACAGAAAACAAAAAAATGGCATCTGCAAAAGTTTGGGCACCCTGCAGAATTTATAGCATGCACTGCCCCCTTTGCAAAGCTGAGACCTGCCAGTGTCATGGATTGTTCTCAATCATCGTCTGGGAAGACCAGGTGATGTCAATCTCAAAGGTTTTAAATGCCCAGACTCATCTGACCTTGCCCCAACAATCAGCACCATGGGTTCTTCTAAGCAGTTGTCTAGAAAACTGAAACTAAAAATAGTTGATGGTCACAAAGCTGGAGAAGGCTATAAGAAGATAGCAAAGCGTTTTCAGATGTCAATATCCTCTGTTCGGAATGTAATTAAGAAATGGCAGTCATCAGGAACAGTGGAAGTTAAAGCAACATCTGGAAGACCAAGAAAAATATCAGACAGAACAGCTTGCAGGATTGTGAGAAAAACAATTCAAAACCCACGTTTGACTGCACGATCCCTCCAGAAAGATCTGGCAGACACTGGAGTTGTGGTACACTATTCCACTATAAAGAGATACTTGTACAAATATGGTCTTCATGGAGGAGTCATCAGAAGAAAACCTCTTCTACGTCCTCACCACAAAAATCATTGTTTGAACTTTACAAATGAACATATAGACAATATATATCATAAGATGCAGCGCTAATGACTATAACAAATATGCATAAATCAAGGAATCAGTCATATATGACTAAACAGTTGAAAGTTCATAAAATAGGTGACTTTAGTGCTCTCTTCTACTATATATCCTCCTGATGGTCAGGCGTTTGTGCAGAATAGTGCTGAAGGGGTGCACACTCACCAGAACGCACAGATATATGAGCGTTTATTATAGATTCCCCTTTAGGATCATCAACTGGACACGCTGTGGTATTACGACAAAACACCTTCCAGACCTCCTAGATGTTCCTGTATATTTCCTGGTTTAGGTGACCTGCGTACCTCTCCTTAGGATCAGCATACGATTCGTACCCCACAAAGAGATGAGTGGCTAGAATGGGTACTCCCCAAGGGAGTCAGAACAAAACGCATCACCTAACCAATAAAACAACCACCTCCCACCTGAAATAACCATGCGACTCTCCTTTTGGTGTTTTTACACCAAAAGGAGAGTCGCATGGTTATTTCAGGTGGGAGGTGGTTGTTTTATTGGTTAGGTGATGCGTTTTGTTCTGACTCCCTTGGGGAGTACCCATTCTAGCCACTCATCTCTTTGTGGGGTACGAATCGTATGCTGATCCTAAGGAGAGGTACGCAGGTCACCTAAACCAGGAAATATACAGGAACATCTAGGAGGTCTGGAAGGTGTTTTGTCGTAATACCACAGCGTGTCCAGTTGATGATCCTAAAGGGGAATCTATAATAAACGCTCATATATCTGTGCGTTCTGGTGAGTGTGCACCCCTTCAGCACTATTCTGCACAAACGCCTGACCATCAGGAGGATATATAGTAGAAGAGAGCACTAAAGTCACCTATTTTATGAACTTTCAACTGTTTAGTCATATATGACTGATTCCTTGATTTATGCATATTTGTTATAGTCATTAGCGCTGCATCTTATGATATATATTGTTTTGAGGGTGTTTGGTACCTTATGTTCAGCTGCTACACTATAGATGCGCTCGTATTTATTCTTTTTGATTTGAACATATAGACAAGCCTGATGCATTTTGGAAACAAGTTCTGTGGACCGATGACGTTAAAATTGAACTTTTTGGCCGGAATGAGCAAAGGTACGTTTGGAGAAGAAGGGGCACAGATTTTAATGAAAAGAACGTCTGTCCAACTGATAAGCATGGGGTTGGATCAATCATGCTTTGGGGTTGTGTTGCAGCCAGTGGCACAGGGAACATCTCACGAGTAGAAGGAAAAATGGATTCAAGAAAATGTCAGCAAATTTTGGAAGGTAACTCGATGCCATCTGTGAAAAAGCTGAAGTTAAAGAGAGGATGGCTTCTACAAATGGATAATGATCCTAAACACACCTCGAAATCCACGGGGGATTACATCAAGAGGCGTAAACTGAAGGTTTTGCCATGGCCTTCACAATCTCCTGACCTCAACATAATTGAAAATCTATGGATAAACCTTAAAAGAGCAGTGCGTGACAGACAGCCCAGAAATCTCAAAGAACTGGAAGACTTTTGTAAGGAAGAATGGGCAAAGATACCTCAAACAAGTATTGAAAGACTCTTGGCTGGCTACAAAAAGCATTTACAAGCTGTGATACTTGCCAAAGGGGGCAGTACAAGATATTAACTCTGCAGGGTGCCCAAACTTTTGCAGACACCATTTTTTTGTTTTCTGTTATTTTGAAAGTGTAAATGATGGAAATAAAATCTAACTTTTGTTGACATATTATAAGAATGTCTAATCTATAATTTGATGCCTTTTGGAGATTTTTCCATCTTTCCTTGGCTTCTTTATGCACATTAATACAAATTTTTAGCTGGGGTGCCCAAACTTTCGATCCCCACTGTATATTTAAAGCACTGCGTAAATGGACGGCGCTATATAAGTACCTGAAATAAATGAATAAATAAATAATATTAACATAGGTCTGAGCATATATCACCACCACACCATGGATCTTCAAAATGGTATCCAAAAATATATAAAATAAATCACATCCCATTGCAATGTTTCCAAGCCAGGCAGGGACCCCTCACCAGACATGTGATGATAGGTCACATGTCTGATGAAGGGGTCCTGTGTGGCCCCAAATTAACTCAATTCACTGCTGTGATGTTATATATTATACAGGATTTATATAGCGCCAACAGTTTGCGCATCGCTTTACAAAATTAAGGCAGGCATTACAGTTACAATACAATTTGGTACAAGAGGAATCAGAGGGCCCTGATCGTTAGGGCTTACAATCTAAGAGGTGATGTGATCGTGGTGTTTTGACTTGTGTTGATACCAGTTCCCAGCCGATAGTTGCTGCAACTCCCGCTTGCACCAAGCCATTTCCAGGAAAGTGTGCGATGGGAATATCCTAATTTGTATTAATATGGGGTGCTAGCTACAAACACTGGCTATGTGAGGCAGGTGAGATTTGAGGAGGTGTTTAAAGATCTTTTGAGATGGGATGTCTCTACAGTGGAGTGGAAAGTGTTGGAATGCCCAGAGTCTAAATGTCTTTTGGTAGATTCCTGCTAATTTTTTTCCTGCGCCTGAAGAATCCTTGGTATGGTGTTGGGCTCCGGGAGTTCTTTCAGACAGATGCACGCCAGTTGTTAAACACTCTGAAGGTCTTTTTGCGACAAATCCAATTTTTTAAAATATATTGTACAGTGCTGAGCAAACCCTTTGGCGCTATATAAACTCGATGTAATAATAATAATAATATATATATACTGTATATAGGAGCAATCTTATACAATTCAAACCTCACCAATGCAGAAATATGCAATTAAATAGTTTTTTTTGAATAAATAGTTACAGTAATTGATTACATCAGAGACCCCCATGTTTTAAAACAGCAAATGTTTTTCGAAGGGGTTTAATATTATGTCTATATTTTAAATGCTCAATCAGGCAAGTGCACAGGCAAATATAAGTAGGTGAATGGAATTTATAAAGGTGGAAAATTATCCTATGAGCACTTTCTCGCTATGCCTTTGAGCTGGTGCCTATTTCTTTTACAAACCTTGTAAACCGTTCCATTTGACTAGCAGCCAGTGTAGTGAGAAGAGAGTCTGTGTAATATGGCAGCAGTGCGATTGGTTGGATAGTGGCCCGGTGTCTGAATTCTCAGCCATCTGTGGTTCATAGTAGGTGTTGCAGTAGTCAGATTATGGGGACACCAAGGTGTGCTTTTATTGCACTGTATCTTTGTCTGTGATTAGGTGTTTTATTCTCACTACAAAAAAAAACCTTTTAATGGCTTCTGGAATAAAAATTGTTATCCTATGTAACACTAAAGATGAACACATGATCAAATGTGTGTAGATTTACAATGCAATAAATCTCCAAGTGACAGGTATTCTAGAACTAAACTCAACTAGGGTTATACACTTTGTAACAAACATTTTGTATGCACCCCCTCCCCATATGACTGTCTTTGCAAGTAAGATGCATATCACATGATGTTGGTCTCTGTCAGATGTACTTTGCTGGCTTATACTGACATAACATACTGCAGTTCAGCAATAGGTACCCTAAGGCCAATTAAGACAGGAGACGACCCAATTAACCTACCTGCGTTTCTTTTTTTTCCCTGTTTTTTTGGTCTGTATACATCCCCTTTTATTTACTCAAAAATTGCTTTTCTATCCATATAAGTCAATGGGAATGCAAAAGTAGCTTGAAGCAGCTTGGAAGGAAGTCAACTGCAGGTCAGAAGCACCTGTGAAGGAACCTCAGAAGCTTCCCAAGCTGATCTCAAATGTAGGTTGAATGCAAGTGAAAGCGACCTACATTTACCCATTGAAACATACTCATATGTGCTCACTTGACCAGCCCATTAGGGTCTTTACACCAGTGTTTTGTGGTAAAGCATGCGCTGTTAATGTGTGGTGTTCACTTGCTAAGACAGCGTGTTAATTTTTGGCCCACCAACGCACTACACCGAATTTAACGTGACTTTTTTTTATAATTGTAGTTCTCACCCCTGAAAGGCCATTCTCTTCCCAAGCCAGTGCAGTGGCAGCCAGGCAGACAGTAACAGTTACTCTCCTGGTTCAATGAACAGTCTAGGGGTATTTTTTTATATTTATTGCGGAATAAACTTTAATGTAAGTCTCCCTGAGATACTCCAGTAACACTATGCAACAACAAAAGATAATCTTCTTTTTCAAAGCATATTAGTATGGTCCCTCCAGCAGCTACTTAAAGGACTGAGCCACACAGAGATACCACAGGAAATGTCCCAATTTGAGAAAGCTCAGGCACAGATGCACAAGGGATAGTAGCAGCACACAGTCACTAGGATCCTACACACAGGTCTGTACTCACAATGTCCCTAGATAGGTAGATGCTCCTTCCAATATCAGCCAGATATTGCTCCTGTGGCGTCTCTAGACCAGATCCTCAATGATACCCCTTATCAGTTCCAGCAAGTTTCAGGGATAGTAGTAGTTTGTAAGCTTTTTCTATGTTTGCATAACTGTACTCCATACGTGTCCAAAACATACTTGGGGAGATAAAATGGATTCTGCATTTAACAATCCTGAAGGGTATGTTACTTAGTCACATACATAGTTAAAAAGGAAAATAAAAATAAATATACAACCCTATATACACAATCCTATACCCATAGTTGATCCAGAGGAAATAAAAAATCATGAGTACAAAAGTGTTTGTGGATGCACTGAAGAAAAATAAGTATGTGTTTTAAAACTGATGCAAGAGATAGTAGCAGCACATAGTCACTAGGATCCTACACACAGGTCTGTACTCACAATGTCCCTAGATAGGTAGATGCCTCCTTCCAATATCAGCCAAACATTACTCCTGTGAACTCTCCAGACCAGATCCTTAGTGATGCCCCTTAATCAGATCCAGCAAGTTTTAGTAGAACAGCCCCACGCCCTCCAGCTCTAGCATAGCTGGGACCTTGTTGAGCAATGTAGAAGTACAGCTGAACTGCCCAGATGGGCAGCAGACCTTCAGGCTGGGAACTTCTCCTGGACAGGACAAGGGTGGCCTCAAATCCAGACTATTTATGTACTCCTCAGCCTACTACAGGCATACTTCTCTAGGAATTGGCTAAGACAACATAAATATTCAGGTTGTGAATTTGCTTCTGCTAGTCCACACTATTTTGAAATGCTCCACAAGGCAAAAGAGAGGGGAGCAGCCACTAAAACCAAGAACAGCCCAAAGTAATCACAAACTGCTCCACTAATTACAGAGGAGCCCAAAAGAATTACATTTACCTAACCTATCTAACAGCCTAACTAGGAGAGTGCTACATCATACAGGGCACCACAACACACAAATGGTTCACAGTTGGTGCTTTAATCCAAGTATACTGTGGTGCAATGGGGTGTCATTCAAAACGATTGGCTGGGTATTTTATGCATTGTGGTAATGTGTGGTAAAATGCTTATAATTACAGGCACATGATCACAATGCAGTGGTATGAACTGACCAGTTTGTTCTCCTCACACATCAACTACAGTAGGGCTGCAGCTGTTATAACCGTTACTACCTACCTTCCTGAAAAGTTCTTAGACATCCTTCTGAGTTGCAATTGTATCAATTCACCTTTTAGTTGTTCCCAAATGCATCAATATTAAACCACATCCTCATTTTTCTTCGCTCAGTGCATCCTCAAAAATTCTTGTACTCATGATGTTTTTTTTTTTGCCTTCCTCTGGATCAACTGTGGGTATATGTTTGTGTATATTGTGTTTTGTATACATATATATATATATATATATATATTTTTTTTTGTTTTCATTTTTTGTTTTCATTTTTTTTATTGGTTTAACTAGATAGACTTGTGTTTTTTTTTTTTCAACCAGACTAAGTATGCAACATACCCTTCAGGATTGTTACATGCAGAATCCATTCTACCTCCCCCAAGTATATTTTGGACACGTCTGGAGTACAGTTATGCAAACATAGAGAAAGCTTACAAACTTGATGTAGTTAGAGCCCTTGTGGGGCATGATCTCCTATCTCTAGTGCTGCAAAGTGACAACACTCAACACTGACCCACCTTGATAAAATGATATGGGTTAATGACCCTTTTCATTTGAAAATGAGGTTTGGCAAGCACCACTGCCTGTAATAGTCTGTGGATGGCGTGGGAGTATCTGAGTGCTGCCCAGTGTGCTATGTCCTCACCTTGTTGTTCTCCTGTCTCTGCTGCCTTTCCTCTTCTCACTTCATTACCCATACAACCTGGTTATTTCATAAAATTTTAATACCTAACTTTAGCTGATTGCGGTAAAACATATCTCTCATGACAAACTGCACATTTCCCCTAAACATACATCTTTTTTATGTTGACATGACAGGTGCATAATGCATTTGCCGCCTGTCTGATTGAGAGATTTGACAGCTGAGATCTCGGTTCCAGAAACCCATTGCTTTTCTTTTAATATACACCGTGTGAGCTTTATGCATATTCAGATCAGACAATATATCTGTCAGTGCCAGATTAACTTTACTATTGGAATTGACAGATGCCTCATCAACCTTACTGTGGCTCACTGCGCCATCATTTAAGAGGCACTTACCGCCCTGGTAACCAATTAGAGGTGGGGTGCCGCACCTGTTCTTGTCTAAATACTGCCTTGCTATGTCCCCTACGTCTTGGGTTGGCGTGTGCCAAGGACTACAGAGCAGCCTGTTTGTAAAAAGTCTGATCAGAACAGACCTGTGCATAAAAGAGAAGATTAAAGTACGTTTTATGTTCAGTGAGTCAAATGATCTACAGATTTTAAAGAGAACCTGTTAATAGGATAATATGAGGCCTGCCATTGTGGACTTGTTTGGCTGACCCTTGCTCCGGGGCTGTTCCTTACTGTTTTAAAACTTTGAGTCACAGACAGGTAACAAGCATACAGCAACTGAAGAGCTGAGATCTATCAAATGTCGGAAAAAGAAAGAAGATGACAGCCATGGAGCTCATATGGTAGAAATCATGTCAGCAATGGTAGATCCCATATTCCTACATTGACACATTGGTGTCTCTACATTTAAAGGTAACCTGTGCCCAGATCATGGCAAACCCCATATTCCTCCATTGACAGGTTGGTGCTCCTAAAGTGTGATTGTAAATGCTGAAAATGTTTTAAAATAACAAACATGTCATACTTATCGGTTCTGTGCAATGATTTTGCACAGAGCAGCCTGATCCTGTTTTTCTGGGGTACCCCCACGAGTACCCCTGGCTCCTCCACCCTGCCAAATGCCCCTTAGCAAACCACTTGATATGGAAGCACTTATGCGGGCTCCCTCCCGATCCTCTGTCTGGCCATTAACAGTGCTCCACTCCCTTCTCACTGGGTATGATTGACAGCAACAGGAGCCAATGGCTCACTCAACTAATGAGGGAGAGAGCTGCTGCTGTCATGCACATTGCTGAACCAAATTTGGGCTCAGGTAAGTATAAGGGTGGCTGGGGGAGGCTGCATCCTGAAGGTTTTTACCTTAATGCATAGAATACATTAAAGAGTAACTCCACTTTTGTAGGTGTAGCTCTACCCTCTTAGGAATTGCTGAATTGTTTTCAGGTTCCCTGCGGATCTGGACCCCTTTCTGAAAGCCCAACCTCTGCTGACACCACAGTACACTCTTAACTTGATTAAATCACCACCAGAAAGTGAATTCACACTGATTGAAGTAAACTAGTAAGAGGTTTATAGCAAACTTCAAAAAGACTTGGTTACACAGCGTAAACAAAATTGACGTGTAAAATCAATTGTTACTTGTGTCAGTTTAAACTTAAGAAAAGACAACAGTTATCACAGAATCTCAATTATTATTAGCAGGCCTGCTTTTTAGAAACTGTTATTATTATCTCAGGTACGTATATAGCGCTGTCAATTTACGAAGTGCTTTACATATATATATTGTACATTCACATCAGTCCCTAACCCTCGAGGGTGTACAATCTAAGGTCCCTAACTTACATTCATACATACACCCACTATGGCCAATTTAGAGAGGAACCAGGAGGAAACCTAAGCAGGCACAGGGATAACATGCAAACTCCAGGCAGGTGGTGTCGTGGTTGGGAAGAAGTGCTAACCATTTAGCCACTTTGCTTCCCCCCAATACCTTCAACCTGAGGTGGTCTCACAGTTCAGAGTGAGCAGCTAGGATTATCAAACAGGTAGTCTAACTCTCGTTGGCCATCAGGACCTGATGGCCTGAAATAAAGAAAAGAGCTCTTTACCCTAAAACAACCAATGTTCTTTAAAGTCAAAGAAGAGTCTTCTGAGCTTGTGATGGGGTCCAGTTGGTGCACAGTGAAGGGAAGGTGAACTGTGACTTTCTGAGGAACAGTGTAATAGAGGGAGGAAAGAATAACACTCCCCCTGTCATCAACAATTTTGCAGATGCAGTGTTCCTTTATGGCAATAGTCACTAGCGAATCTAAAAAAAAGTGGCCAATCTGGTAAAAGTGGTTGTTGGCACAGAGCAACTCTTCTTTAGGATACAAGACTTTTGGCACAATAGGGAAAAGACTTCCTTAGCAGAGTGAGTTGTTGATCGCAACACAGCGGTGATTCAGCTTGCCCCCTCTCTCTTTTTCCTTGGCCTGGTCTGGTCTTCCCACAGTCTGTGCACTCCTCTTTCCAGATTTCTCCCCTCTCACTTCCTGTCTCATCTCCTGGGCTTTCATATATTTATAAGCCCCCACCCACATGCCAACTCCTTTGGGAAATGTATTTTTTTGCTACACTGTTCACCATGCAAGTTCCATGGGGCTGCTCTACAGATTGTGAATGCCCCTGTTCTGTAGGACACTACCACTTTGTGTTCTTTTTAATATCCTACACCCTATTAGCAGGGTGTTACACAGGGAAAAAACATTCCCCTATGGGTGATCTATGTACATTGCAGGGAGTTTAACAGACTGTTGATAATTTCTGCATTTTGTTATTCAGAAGAAATAGCTATTTGTATCCATGTGTGAAGTGCATCTATATGGGAGTGGTTGTATAACTATCAATCAGCTGCTGCACCTGCAGGGCTTTAATTAGGAAATTGGCAGGGTCTACATCCCTTTAGACATGATTTTCCTTTGAGAGTATGTTACCAAAAATTATATTTTGTTGCAGGGGATGCCAAAAATCTGACTTGTATCTTAGAGCAGACTTCTTGGAAAATCAGTAAGCCAATCACACAAGCAGGAAGTGACATTTTCAGGGGATGTTCTGCACACCATCTGTGCACAGGCCATACCACATCTGTTCAGCATGCAGATGCCTCCATCCCCTCCTGCTTGGGAGGTGACCTTCTTTTGTCTCCTAGCAAGGCTCTGGCCCTGCCCATCCTTGCTGATGATCACAGAGGGTCATTACCCATGCTCTGCAGTAGGTCTGTGTGTAACCCTTGTTGGTTCTATTCCTTTCTCATTTGCATATTGTTTTCATGGTGGTTTTGTGGCCTATTTTGACCCAATCACAGAGGACCATTTACTGCTACTCTTCTGAAGTTGGCCCATGATTAACCCTGGCTATTACTTTCACTCACATACTCTTAGCATAGTGGCCTTACAATGGCCTATTATGTCCTGCTCACAAATGACCATTTAACCCCTCCTGCCCTGCAGTTGGTTCATGAACAACCCTTGCTAGCAATAGCTTACGTGTGTACTGTTGGTATGGTGGATCATGGGTATTACAGGCCTTTCTATTTTACAACACTATAACTGTTTTAGGGTCGGACTGCTGTGTTCCTAAATGTTCGGTCACCGATAGCCTTTTGATTGCTGTGTTACCCCTGAGTAGGAGAGAGAGGTGTGCTGCATATGTTTTGTTTTTTTTTGCCTTGACATATAGCAGTTGAAAACTAGCCTTTAAATGGAATTGAAAACTCAGTTTACAATCACTCTGCCTCTGTTCTTAATAACTGCTGAGATAAGATATCTGTAAGTGGAGTGCATTGTTTCCAATGAGTCAGCCAACTCATAAACTTGCATTGTGAGAAGCAGTAGTAAACCTCAACTATTGTGTAGCACTGCAAAGCAAGAAGAAAAGGCCGGGTATGTAATGAACACATAAGGCTGCCCTATGTACATACAGGGGTAGACTTACTAAAACTGGAGCACTTAGAATCGGGTGCAGCTGTGTATGGTAGCCAGTCAGCTTATAGGCAATGCTATAGAGCCTGGCTACCACATCAAGGCAGGTGCAAACTGAGCACATAAAACGAGTACTTGTGGTTCGCAGACAGGCAGAGTGGTTCAATGACAGTCCAGGTACAAGGCAGGTAAAGTTCAAAATAGTCAGGTTCAATTTACAGTCAAAAGGCAGGCAGAGTTCACAAAGTAGTCCAAGTTGCAATCCGAAATCATAAACAGGAAAACAGCAGAGCAGGACAGACAAACAGGGAGCTTGAAGCACATGTTCAAGACAGTACTACAAACAAGAGACTGCAGGTTTGGCTGGCTTAAATCAGGTTTGTTCTTCACTCAGAGACTTGCCACATCAGTCACCTTGCAGGTGGACAACCAGACAGGGATAATGCATCAGAGCCCAAACCAGGATGCTGGAATGAGACCAGCAGCTGTGATGGAGCAGGAGTACTAAACACATCTGACAGTGGTAAAACTGTAACTTCCCATTGAACAAAAACTTGGCAGCTAGGAGCTGGCCACACCTAGTCATTCCCACTGCTTTCTAACTGACAGCACTGCCACTTCTGCTAAAACTTTCCCACTGTGAGCTGCAGTGTCTTGGTGGGGTTAATGTTGGAGGCATACATGAAAGAGGATCTTCTGTTTTAAGAATTCCCTACTTCTGAAAAAACTGTTTTGGCTTTAGCTATACTTTAAGGACCCTGATGTTTTGTAGTAATGTATGACAGATTGCATGTTTTCCCATGTATCACCAAATCGCATGTTGGAAAGGCCAGCTGGGAGTGACACATTTGTAACCACAAATGATATAATAAGATGGAATGTTCATCCCCTGTACTCTCTACTTCCCAAACTGATCAGTACAGGTAGAGTATTCCTTTACTGAGCAATATTTTAAAGATGGAAACCTTTTTAACTTTGTGTTTATGGACACCCAGTAGATCGGAAACAACCGTGACTATCTCCATCCCTAACCTTGGATTGCTGTCATTGAAAAGATCCGCACAATGAATCCAGACCACATCATTTTTTGGATCCATTTAATGGAATGAGTGTTTAGCGGAATATGAATAATTTGAAATAAGCACTTTTGACATTTTGTAATAAAGCTGTCAGTTTATATGCTAAAACTTGGCAAACAGCGAACATAAGAGTTTCTCACAGCCTTGCTTAATACACATTGTATGTATCACTGACAGCTCGTTAAATGTTGTGCTAATGAAAGTATTGTACAATGCAACCACTGACACCGAAACCTGAGAATGAAATTTAAGTGTTATTAAGGTTACCTTCCACTTTTCACTCTGTAAAAGTGACCAGTATTAACCTATCAATCTAATGGAAATCAGTAACAGCACTGAAGTATTTAAAGCAAATTTGTAAGCCACTTTAAACTTGCTAATCACAAGGTGTCTTTTACTAATCATCCAATCTCTTTTTGTTCCCCCAATTTTGGTTTTACTTTGTAACTAAGGGGCGACTTCAGGGCCAAGCCTTTTTTGAAGTAAAGACTATTCCACCTGTCTGTTGACATCTGTGTTATTGGTCATTGATGTGCTCTCTTTGGTTGCAAGAGATAATGAATAGGTAGAACTAATCTTTAAAATGGAGATTAACTCCAGAATGGAGCTTACACCTCAAATCGGGAAAGGACGAGCTCTTAAGTGTATTTAAAGCCAAGGTTACGTGGTAAGGGATCAGAACCCATCAGGTTTTTCTTGCTGTCTGTGTCCCCACTTGGGAGGCCTAGGGCTCATTCACACCATGTGCAGTGACCTGTGTTCTTTCGCACTGGATCAATGCAGATCATTGCAAGGACAAATACAAACAATGGTTTTCCATGTCCCTTAATCACACCAAAATGGTGCCTACCTGTGCTTTGCATTAAAATGCAGTCTGTGTTCATTTTATCCCAATGCATATGAAAACACAACACAACTGAAAGTAAAGATATAAAAATAATATGTTGTTAGTATTTTGACATTTCCAGGCACCTGTCACAGGACATGAAAATGCGTGCCAACATGCATAAAAACGCAATGTGACACAATGGAACTCACATATATTTTTGATGCTTTGCGGTGAGTTTTTATGTGCAGTATGGTGTGAGAGAACTTTCAAGCTCTTACAATGGTGATCGTTGTCACCGGGACAGTAGGTGAAAATCCAAATTTGTGAGTTGTCTCCAGGACAGAAATAGAGGGGAAGTGTTCCAATGGAGACACCTGTTTCAGTAGAAACTACCTAAATGGGGACTTCTTTCCTTTTCTTGTGTAAGCAGTACAGGAAGTGAAGAGAAATCTCCCTAATAGAACACAGATAGCAAAAAAATTTGACAAGAGGATTAAACCATTCAAAGGTTAATTTGAATATAATGATGTAATTATAGGTATAATAATTGCATGGTGGCAATATAGGAGCTGAGTTGAAAGCTCAGTTGTCACCAATGGCAGGAAATGTCTGAACAAGGATTTACATGACCAGGCCACTAGGTAAATGTAAAAGAATGTATCTGTAGAAAAATAAATCCTCGACAGAGTAAAATATTATGGGTAGTGTTGCCCAGCACTACAGAGGAAAATGATTTGGGAGTACTTATTTCAGATTACTGCAAAATGATCAAACAGTGTGGCAGAAGTGGGAAAAATGTATAGAATTCTAGAATGCATCTCTAGAAGGGTCACCAGCAGGAGGAAGGAGGTCCTGATTCTTCTATATAGACCATTATATCACCAAAGTGATCATCAGCAGGGTCTCTACATCACTAGAGGGGTCACCAGCAGGAGGAAGGAGGCTCTAATTCCCCTACATAGAACTTTAGTATGACCTCGTTTAGAATACTGTCCCCAGTTCTGGAGACCTCACTTATAAAGGATTCTGATCAGATAAAACAAGTTCAGAGACAGTAACAAAAATGGTGAAAGGCGAGGGATAAAACATATCAAGAGAGACTTCAGGAACTTAATATGTACAATCTGGAGGAAGGAAGGAAAAGGGGAATCATGATTGAAACCTTTAAATATGGCACATCAAAGGAATGAATAGGGTTCAAGAGGTGAGGATTTTCAACATGAAACCAAGATCAACAACATGGGGTCTTGACTTAAAACTAATAGGAGGGAAGTTCAAAACTAATCTTAGAAAGTATTATTTTACTGAAAGGGTAGTTGATGTTTGGAATAGATTTCCAGCAGAGGTAGTGAGTCAGTCAATAGTAAGTGGCTTCAAACAAAACAAAAATGCAAAAACATATAAAAAAAAATAATAATAAAAAATGGCAGACTTGATGGATCACTTGGTCTTTCTGTGCTGTCACTTTTCTATGTCTGTTCTTCTAATGAAAGCTGCAGGTTTAAATAGATTAAAAATTACTTTTGAATCACAATAAAGTGTTGAAGCTTATCTATGATAGTGATTGGGCTTAGATCTTTGTCAAAAGTTTAAACATTAAATTACTTTTTTTTTGTACAAAATTGTTGCTAGTATGCTAGTATGCTGTCTTCACAGCACTGCATTTGGCCTCATGAACACTAGGCATCAAAAATGCTGCTTTTAAGGGAGTTTGCTTTTTTTCTGCCTCTAAACACCCCTCCATGTAAGCCTTATATAAATATAAAGAGGGTGGGGATGCCCAAAACGGTTCCCTGTAACAAGGAAATGAAAGAGAAAGCAAGATGATCTGGGCTCCATCCTTTCTGGTTTTGGACACTCGTATGTGGTTTCTAGCAGTTCCATGGGTCAGCTCTCTGGGCACCAGCTCTTATATAATAGATGGTCTTTTTCTGCAGAATTTTCTTAGCAATTTTTTTGGGGGTAGGTTTTTCTTCAATCCTACCAATTGCTTCAGCTTGGGACTGGCGTACAGAATATATAAAAACACACTAGGGCAAATATAGGCAGGAGCCAGTTAATCTACCATCATGTCTTGTGGGAGAAATCTGGAGTACCTGGAGGAAACCTACGCAAAAAGAGAAGGCCAAGAATTAGACCAAGGACCCCATCACTGTAAGACATGAGTACTAACCACTAAGTCAATGCGTTGCCCTGCTTCTGCATACTCCCTGTTTGTGTCTAACTTTGCATCTAACTTTATACTGACAGTCAAACATCTTTGTACATTCTATTATAACCTCTTCCACCTGAAAGTGAAACCTTCAACTTTAAAGAATGTATTTTTCTTTAAATGTCACTGCAAGGTTTTCAGTAGTGTATGAGCTCCCCAGGGAAGCCCCTGCCAGACTATTATCTCTGGTTTTACAGTTATGTCAGATTTACTGCCTACTGATTCCAAGCTCCTCAGGAAGGGCCCCATACCAGCGTTTGTACTTTCTGTCCTTCCATGGACTGCAGGGTAAAGCATTTCTCTGTTGGGAACTTTGGAAGGATAGTCATGTGACTCTGCTCCCTTGTGTTCCACAATGCCTGTAGTCACCCAGTTACACAGCAAACTTTTGTAAAGCTTTTTTTTTTTATTAATAAAGGGAATGGACTCTTCAGATAGAAGCCTTTGTGATATTGCAGGCTGGAGTCTTTTGAGTGTTTGCTGTAGTCATTTTCTCTCAGCAGGACTCTGCATCAGGGATGTTTCTTATTTTTGAATGCAGAAATGATGGGCTCTATTTCACTTTGTGAAGGATGCTAGAAATTTAAAAATGGAGCAGTAATTCCTGTGTTCTGGTTTTAGTCCTCATGCACACAGGGCGTTTCTGTAGTCACTTTTAGGGGCATCGGGCCTTTCAAACAGCCCACCATGTTATCCTATGTGTCCATGCACACTGTGAGGTTTAATTGCTAAAGCTGGTTCACTCAGAATCTCGTGCACTTTTTTTTATTATTTATTTATTTATTTATTTCAGGTACTTATATAGCGCCGTCCATTTACGCAGCGCTTTACACATACTGTATATATTATGTACATTCACATCAGTCCCTAACCCTCAAGGGGTGTACAATCTAAGGTCCTTAACTCACATTCATACATACACATACTAGGGCCAATTTAGACAGGATCCAATTAACCTCCCTAGCGGTATGATTATTTCAGATGTTTGGTGCTGAAAGCGGTACCATTATTTTGCATGGAAATATGTAGTTTTTTATTGTAGGCTGTAATTTTTAGGAATAACTCTCTGAAATCTGTCCGAACAAGAGTCTATTAAACATCCCGGGTATGATAAAATTTGAAACATGATATCATAAATTATAATTTAATAAATAATCATAAAAAATAATAATATAATAATAATACATTTAATTCAATAATATAATCAAACCAAAAACACTGAAATTTGAAATATAGCGCCAAGTTCGCACATTGCTGAGAAAAGTCGCAAAATCGTTTTCAGTGTCTGATGACGAATTTCCCCCACAAATCATTATCACTCAATTCTGCAAGTGGTTCTGATTTACTATCGCTGTTCTCTAGCTGATCTAAACCCGCTTTTGACCTAAAGGGACACTTTTTGGACGCCATGGACTTTTCTCAGTTTCCAGGCAGAAAGAACAGACAAAATGCAGGCAGGGCGCAGGACAAAGCACTCGGGACAAAATGTATGTGAAATGGGTTGAAACAGCAATGTTTTGCTATGTAAAATTTGTTTGGAAAAAAATGACATTTTTTAAAATTTTCAAATTTCCCGCCGCCGGCGGCGCCCATACGTCCCGACGTCACAGGGACCGGAACACAGAAGCCGGATGCCGGCATCGGCTGGGGGAGATGGCCGGGGATGCTGCAGGGGACACAGCGAAGGACAAGGTAAGCTCTGCAGGGACTCCCTATGCAGCGCCGCATGGTAAGCCCGAGTGTAGCTCGGGGTTACCACTTTTGGTACAGACATTTTACCCCGAGCTACACTTGGGAATACCGCTAGGGAGGTTAACCTACCAGCATGTCTTTGGAATGTGGGAGAAAACTGGAGTACCCGGAGGAAACCCACACAGGCACAGGGAGAACATACAAACTCCATGCAGGTGGTGCTGTGGCTGGGATTCAAACCGACGACCCTAGTACTGCCAGGTGGAAGTGCTAACCATTTAGCCACTGTGCTGCCCACTTCTGCATGGAAACCAATCAGCTTCCAGGCTTCATTGCTAAAGCGTAATTGAACAAGCTGAGGTTAGAAGCTGCACCAGATTCTGAGTGAACCAGCTTTAGTAAATCCCCCCCATAGACTTTCAGAAACTTTTAGTAGCAGTAACATTTCCCAGCAGGAACAAAAGCCCAGCGTCAGTGTGTCCAGGAGCAGCAGCGTTTTGGCAGAAAAAAACGCTTGACGTTTGTAAACAAATGCTAACATTAGATGTGCTTAGAGCTTGAACGTTAATTAATTTCAATGGCCAAAATAAATTAATATTCTGACCAATTAAATACATGAACGCCCAAGCTCTTGATACTTGTAAATGCGACTAAATGCTTGTATAAGCGTTATACACTTTGACAAGCGTCAGCTGTTTTTCCTGCCAAAATGCTGCTGCCGACAGGAGAAGCGTTTTTAAAATGTCCTGCATGCATGAGGCCTAGGTGTGGAAACAAAACAAAAATTAGGTGGGGGGCAAAGTACAAATTGTCCTGATTGTTCTTTAGCAAGAATCAGATGATAGTTATTGTGAGGTTTTTGAGTGAAGGGTTAGGTGTTAGAATTAGGGTTGTCACCTCATCCCTTTAAACCCAAACACATATTAATTACACAGGTTCTGAGGCTAATTTAATGTAGATGAGGCACTGCATGAATTTAATGACCACCTTTATCAGCCCCAGAACCTGTGTAATTAATATGTGTTCAGGTTTAAAGGGAAAAGGTGGCAACCCTAGTTAGGACAGTACAGTGACCCCTTTTCTTTTCTCCGCCAGTGGCAGCATGGGTGGTTCTTACTCCTGCACTGAACGTTCTGTGAGCCCAGGCCCAGCAATGTAAGCTGTTTTTGTTAACCACTTCCAGTCCGGACACTTTTACCCCCTTCCTGTCCAGGGCAATTTTCAGCTTTCAGCGCTATCACACTTTGAATGACAATTGCGCGGTCATGCAACACTGTACCCATATTAATTTTTTACCATTTTTTGAGAAAGATAAAACTTTATTTTGGCGGTATTTCTTTACCACTGGGATTTTTATTTTTTTTGCTATGTAAATGAAAATGTCCAAAAATTTTGAAAAAAAAGTGTTTTTCTTATAAAATTTTGCAAATAAATAAATAATATTTCATCATAAATCCTGGCCAAAATTTATTCTGTTATCTTTTTAATAAAATAAAAAATAAGCCAAATTTTTATATTATTATTATTTTATTTTATTTTTTTTTTAACATACTGTCCCCCTAGCAGTACAGTGTCACCATGGTGACACTGTACTACTTGTGGGGGGTGATGAAGATTTGTTTTTTTTTTTTTTTACACTGATTGCTTTTACACCCATATAGGATGTAAAAGCAATCATTTCTCTTTCTCTCTGTCTGCATTCTTGCAGCCATTGAGAACTACTGAGTGAGCTGTGATTGGTCACAGCTTGTCACATGGTACAAGGCTGTTGTGAATAGCCTTGTACCATGTGACCTCTGTGATCATTCACAGATTTCACAGGTAGTAAGCAATGATGTCACAAGTGACATCTTGCTTACTACTTTGGATGTGATCACTGATTGGCCAATCAGCGATCACATGATCGGGACCTTGTACAGAGGTTCCGTACGACGATCAGTGTTTCACTGTGTCCGGAGGACACAGCGGGCACCGGATCGCGGTGCTGCGCGCTCCCAGCATGCACAAGCAGGGTGCGGGGAGGCCGTTTATAAACGGCCACCCGACCCTGCAGTGCCACCGTTCGGCCGTTGTATATAAACAGCCGGAGGTGGTTCATATGTAATACTTTTGGACTACTTTTTTTAAATATAAAAAATAAGTACTACTTTAGGCATACCTCCCAACTTTTTGAAATGGGAACGAAGAACACTAATTAGCAAAAGTATGTAGGCATAGGACACACACCCTGCCATGCCCCTTAAAGGAGAATAAAACAAAAAAAAAAAGATTAGTTGAACCCACAAGTGCTTTTTTTTTACCACTACTATTCCTTCTTACTGGCTTTTGAAATTTACAAATGCAGCCACATAGAATTGGATGAAATGTTTATCACTGGAAAACACTTTTTGAAAATAAAAAGTTTATTTAATATACAACGATACAAATCAGACCACAATGAGGGACAAATGGGGAGGAATGAGGGACAGAGAGACTGTTCCAAATTAGGGACAGTCCCTCAAAAATCAGGGACAGTGAGCAATGCTTTAAGGGTAGGGGCTCAAGGAGGCTTAAGTATAAAGGCATGCATACAAATTGAGTCTATGAGGTGTATAAGAATAAATGAGAGGTTTGTTTACCATTTCATTCTATGGCAATCTAGATCATGTGCTGCATGTATAAGTAAAACTGTACATATCATCACAACTACCAGTACTTTGTGTATCCATGTTTTTTTTCAGGAAAAATTGGGATTTCTTTTGGTGTTAAATGGTAATGGATATCTCCTGATTTTTTCTATTATTACCAAAGGAAAACTGTCCCACAATAGTAAAAAAATTTTTTTTTTTAAATTCAGCTGTATATTTCTTGCGGTTACCATAATTTACCACCAAAGAACAGTCCAAGATAAATTCTGCACCTGACAATCGCCGCAATACCACATACTGTATGTACCCGTAGTAGTGCCCAGAAACAATGGTGCACATTTTGCATATTTTATTATCCTGCCTAAAACATACTGACACTGGTACTAATTGAAAAAAGAAAATGTACAAAAATTTAAATTTCAGCTTAAAATATGCTGACCGTGGCCTTTGACCCTGACCTTTACCCTAAACTAACCTTGGCAAGCTTGATTTTTTTTCTTTATTTTTTTATTCTTTATAGTTTACACACTTTTTTATTATTTACAGCTTCATCTCAGTATACAAAGGGGTAGGCTCACAGTGACTGGTCACTGTGATAGCCAATCCGAGGCTATCAAAGCGATCAGGCAAACTGGAGTCCCGGGTCCCGATCTTTAGTAAGAGTCACGGGGCTTGGTATATGAGCACTTGGCTGGGGGAGGAGCCCAGAGTGGCAGGAGAGGACCCAAGAAGAGGAGGATCTGGGCTGCTATGTGTAAAACCATTGCACAGATTAGATAAATTTGACATTTTTATTATTTTAAGCAGAAAAAAGAATTTTCTATTACTTTAAGTACTGAAGTGTAAAATATGTCAAGGCATTCAGGATCGCTGTATGATGTATTGCTAAATAAACCTGACCATTCTTCATATGCTTCTCTTGGATTCTGTTTTTTAGGCATGTTCTAGGCATGAGGAGTTAGTTGAAAGAGGATGATGGCAAAGATCACTTTGTTTCAGGGTTAGCACTCTGTGAATGGAGGAAGCAGACCTTTCATTCATCCACCTGTCTTCCATTCATAGAACACTTTTAGTTGCTGGAAGCTATAGCACAGCTCTTATAAATGGAGGAGGGGGTGGAAAGGGTGGGCATAGATGTGTGCATGTGATAGGTCAAGTAACTTTCAGAGGATGGAAGATTTCAGATGGAAAAGAGCTGGCACCAACACATAGGATACTTCTCATTCAATGGAAGTACCAACTCTTGTGCTGATTAAAAAATTTAATAAACGTAGGCCTTAAATCAGAAAAATTCATAATATGTCAATATGTGAGCCTATTTGTTAATCCCTGTCCTTGCTGCCTCTCACATACAGAAAGTTGTTTTTCAGAGTGTCATTACTAAGATGTTCCTGACAGCTACCAACCAGATTACAAAAATGACTTGGACGCTTGATTGGTGAGGTATCAAGCAAAGAAAGAAGCCTGTGTTGAATGCAAACTCTGAGTCACTTTATTTTTTACAGTTACTTATATAGTGTTGCCAATTTACGCAGCACTTTACATATATTGTACATTCACATCAGTCCGTAACCCTCAAGGGGTGTACAAGCTAAGGTCCCTAAATCACATTCATACATACAGGCCAATTTAGACAGGAGCCAATTAATCTATCAGCATGTCTTTGAAATGTGGGAGGAAACCTACACAGGTACAGGGAGAAACTCCGGGCAGGTAGTCCCATGGTCGGGATTTGCGAAAGTGCTAACCACTTAACCACTGCCATTAGTGGAATGACAGGTTGAACAGGACAATTTTACCACTTTACATAGAATATTTAGTAAGAATTGCGTTTATGCACTCTACAAATCTGACTGCTGACCTCATCCGCTTATTAATGACTAAAAATATAGACAATGAAATATCGAAAACCTATATATCTTTTTTTTTTCTAGTTGCTTTTTGGTAAAAGAAAAAAAGGCTGCTTCACACTGCTTTTATTACACCTACAATATAAAAGTACAGTAAAGTAGACAGAAACAAGCACTTACACTAAAACACATGCCGTAAAAACCTGGAAAATTTGAAAGACTTCTCAAAGTGGCTCATTTACTGCTCTCCATTGTGCTGTTAATTGTTTCCAAAGGGATAGATGTGAGAATGAACACAGTTTAGCCACAGAATGTTCAGCACCTGCATTTTCACAATGTACCTGCCCTCTCCTCTGCAGCACAATTATAGCGTTGTAACATGTAATATACTGTCTTAGTGGCTTGCCGCTGCTTCCAGATAAAGAGCTCTTGTGATTGGGTAAATTAGGACCATCTGCTTTAAATGCTGAGAAGCAATCAGAGTAATTAAAATAAGCCATAGTGAAGGTATTTAGTTCCTGCTGATTTTGAAAATGAGAAGAGAAAAAAAAAAAGATGAATATTTTGAAACTGGGTGTGTTGTTATCATTTTAAGTCCTTCCACTGACTACACCAGACCCTTTCCTTTCCCACACAGCTTTTATGAATACATTCTGGCTGGAGTGGCTGAACATATAATCATTTGCTGTTATGGTAAAAGTATGGCTTAAATAAAAAATCAACTCACTTCCTGGTTTGACAGTGAAATTAAGGTTACAGGTTTAGTAGTTCAGCCTTTAAAAAATAAAATTACATTGCCCTTATTCCTTTTTAACTACTTGCCCTCCAGAAGATTTACCCATCTTCCTGACCAGGCCATTTTTGCGATTACAGCACTGTGTTACTTTAACAATTACGCAGTCATGCAACGCTGCACATAAATGAAATGTATGTCCTTTTTTCCCACAAATAGAGCTTTCTTTCGGTGGTATTTGGTCACCTGTGCATTTTTTTTTTTGCACTATAAACAAAAAAAGACCAACAGTTTTGAAAACAAAACAATATTTTTGACTTTTTGCTATAAAACACATCCAGTAATAAAATTAATTAGTAATTTTTTAATTTAGGCTAAACTGTATTCTGCTACATGTCTTTGCTAAAAAGAAATTCCAATGCATGTAAATTAATTTGTTTACGGGAAAGTTATAGTATCTACAAATGGCGGTATACAGTGGGGCAAAAAAGTATTTAGTCAGCCACCAATTGTGCAAGTTCTCCCACTTAAAAAGATGAGAGAGGCCTGTAATTGGCATCATAAGTAGACCTCAACTATGAGAGACAAAACGAGAAAACAAATCCAGACAATCACATTGGCTGATTTGGAAAGAATTTATTTGCAAATTATGGTGGAAAATAAGTATTTGGTCAATATCAAAAGTTCATCTCAATACTTTGTTATATATCCTTTGTTGGCAATGACAGAGGTCAAATGTTTCCTGTAAGTCTTGACAAGGTTGGCACACACTGTTGCTGGTATGTTGGCCCATTCCTCCATGCAGATCTCCTCTGGAGCAGTGATGTTTTGGGGCTGTCGCTACGCAAAACGGACTTTCAACTCCCTCCAAAGGTTTTCTATGGGGTTGAGATCTGGAGACTGGCTAGGCCACTCCAGGACCTTGAAATGCTTCTTACGAAGCCACTCCTTCATTGCCCGGGCGGTATGTTTGGCGGTATGTTTGGGATCATTGTCATGTTGGAAGACCCAGTGTCAGGGCTCCCAGGTGTGACCAGAGGTGTGTGGCTGACGCAGGGAAACGCAGACCTCAGATATGTTATAAACAATATAATTTATTAACACTAACAATACAAACATAAACGCAGTGCAATACTAAAACATAATACAGTGCAACCAAACCAACCACCCACAGATAACAGTACATACAAGCAAGCGTCGTCAGGCAGGCCGGGTCAATATCAATAGGGCAGGTAGGTACAGGGGGAGCAAGCGGAGATTGGTCGGGGTCACAGGCCAGGTTCAGCAGGTAGCAAGCAGCGTAGTACAGAGGGTCAGGCAGAGGGATGGTCAGGGTCACAAGCCAGGGATCAGAACAGGTAGCAAGCAGCGTGGTACAGAGGGATGGTCAGGAGCGAGCCGGGATCAGAGCAGGAGAAGTCAGCAGCGGGACAGAAACAGGATACAGGGCCCAGGACAAACACAACACCAAGGCAGAGTCTGCAAGTCTGGCCATCCCTTAAATACACCAGTATCATCAGTTCCAGGTGTTAGCTGGCTGAAAGGTTAAGTCTCTGATTGCTGGGAGCACCCGCTGGCCAGCCCTGGTACTGCAGATCAAAAGGCAGGTGAGTCCCACCATTGCTGGCCAGTCCATTCCTGACACCCAGCCACGTTTCATCTTCAATGCCCTTGCTGATGGAAGGAGGTTTGCACTCAAAATCTCACGATACATGGCCCCATTCATTCTGTGCTGTACATGGATCAGTCGTCCTGGTCCCTTTGCGGAGAAACAGCCCCAAAGCATGATGTTGCCTCCCCCATGCTTCACAGTATGTATGATGTTCTTTGGATGCAACTCAGCATTCTCTCTCCTCCAAACACGACGAGTTGTGTTTCTACCAAACAGTTCCTATTTTGGTTTCATCTGACCATATGACATTCTCCCAATCCTCTTCTGGATCATCCAAATGCTCTCTAGCAAACTTCAGACGGTCCCGGGCATGTACTGGCTTAAGCATGGAGACACGTCTGGCACTGCAGGATCTGAGTCCCTGGCGGCGTAGTGTGTTACTAATGGTAGCCTTTGTTACGTTGGTCCCAGCTCTCTGCAGGTCATTCACTAGGTCCCCCCGTGTGGTCCTGGGATTTTTGCTCACCGTTCTTGTGATCATTTTGACCCCACGGAGTGAGATCTTGCGTGGAGCCCCAGATCGAGGGAGATTATCAGTGGTCTTGTATGTCTTCCATTTTGTAATTATTGCTCCCACAGTTGATTTGTTCACACCAAACTTCTTGCCTATTGCAGATTCAGTCTTCCCATCCTGGTGCAGGTCTACAATTTTGTTTCTGGTGTCCTTTGACAGCTCTTTGGTCATCACCATAGTGGAGTTTGGAGTGTGACTGTTTCAGGTTGTGGACAGGTGTCTTTTATACTGATAACAAGTTCAAACAGGTGCCATTGATACAGGTAATAAATTCAGGACAGAGGAGCCTCTTAAAGAAGCAGGTACAGGTCTGTGAGAGCCAGAAATCTTGCTTGTTTGTAGGTGACCAAATACTTATTTTCCACCATAATTTGCAAATAAATTCTTTCCAAATCAGCCAATGTGATTGTCTGATTATTTTTTTCTCATTTTGTCTCTCATAGTTGAGGTCTACCTATGATGCCAATCACAGGCCTCTCTCATCTTTTTAAGTGGGAGAACTTGCACAATTGGTGGCTGACTAAATACTTTTTTGCCCCACTGTATATACTGGAATTTTTTTTTTATAAAGTAATGGCAGTGATCAGCGACTTATAGCAGGACTGCAACGGGCATTCTGACACTGGGTAGGAACTGACTAACTGTCACTGATATCCCCAATCACACTAATACAGTGATCAGTGCTAATAAAAAGTACTGACCCTGTACTTATGGCACTGTGCAGAAAGGGGTTAAAATCTGGGGCAATCAAAGGGTTAACTGTGTGAAGTTTTACATAATGTGCTATGTGTGTTTTAATAGGGAAACATGCTGCTGTGTATTTCTCTGCTGTGCAGAGAAATGCACAGCAGCATGTGCTTGCTGGCAGGAGAGTGATTACACACAGGTCTCTCCCTTGTCAGATTTACACGGCGATCGCTGGGTGCTGGGGGGGAATCTCTGGCCAGGACCCAGTGATTTACATCCGTAGCCACCAATGGCAGCTGATGATTGATATCCGGAAATGCAAATCATGTATATATGTGATTTTGCGCAGCCCTGCCATCCTGTAGCAGTACTATACTTCTATAGGGCAGCGGGCAAGCGGTTAGGCAATTCCACACTTAAGGCCCGGTTCACACTGGTACAGGGCATGCAACCCACATTTGTGTGGGCGCGGCAGCGCATTCATTTGAATGGACTGCTGTGCCCGTATTTCTGAACTCTCTGTGCCGGTGCCAAGGGGCTAATCCCCTCAATTAATATTGAAAAATGGGAGAGGGACCTGGGTTCTCCCTTGGGAAAGGAGGTCTGGAATTTAGGATCACTGTATGATGTATTGCTAAATAAACCTGGCCATTCTTCACATGCTTCTCTTGGATTCTGTTTTTAGGCATGTTCTAGGCATGGGGAATTAGTTGAAAGAGGATGATGTCAAAGCTCACTTTGTTTTCAAGCTTCTGTGCCCATATTTCTGAACTCTCTCTGCCGGTGCCAAGGGGCTAATCCCCTCAACTAATATTGAAAATGGGAGAGGGGCCTGGGTTCCCCCTTGGGAAAGGAGTCTGGCAACAGATTTGGCCGGCCACCAAGTCTTGCTCCCTGAATGTAAATGCTCTGGAGGCAAATTATAAGCTTTTGTCGAGATGGTCCATGGTGTAAGTTAAGATTGCTAGCTGTGTAATTGGTTACTCCCCACTATGTTTACATAGATGCTCAGAACCACCTTCCTTTCTGCATATTTATTGGCAATGCTCAGTTGCCTCCAAACTGCCATCTGGAGTGTTTGAGCTTCAGAAACCATTACCAAAAGATCTCATAATAGTACTGATTATTAAAAAAAACAGAGGACGTCACCCTAACCAAATTTTAGCTGTTGACTCATATTTTTGCTGACACAAAGCAGATAATTGCGAAGGCCTGGAAATGACCATGCTACATTTTCATAAGGTAAAATGACATGTTACATGAAATTGATTAATGAGAATAGAATAGCAAAGTTGAACAATACTATTTCTAAATTTGGACCTTGTGGTTGACTAACTTCCACTTAGTTTTGACCACCAGCTTCTTACTTTGTAAGGGAACTGGGTGCAGCTCCTAAACAGCTTTCCACCCAGCTGCGACTTTATTCTACGTCTTCTTACTCCCCTCTCTTGCTTACACAAAACCACCATTGCAGTATCCCTGTGATCACTATACAGTTTCAAACCCACAAGTAGCACGTTTCTACATACTAAATGCTACAAGGTACCCCTCTACAGGATACAGTGATTTTTTTTTTTTTGTGGGAAAGTCGTTTTGTGCCAAGATCTGTATGTACCATTTTCTGTATTCCATCCCTTTATTTTAGGCATTGGGATTGATTTACTAAAACTGTAGAGTGAAAAATCTGGTGCAGCTCTCCATAGAAACCAATCACCTTCCTGATTTTGTTTGTCAAAGCTTAATTGGACCAGTTAGCTTGAAGTTAGATGCTGATTAACTACCATGTACAGCTTTACCAGATTTTGCACTCTAGTTTTAGTAAATCAACTGTTGTTTTTTTCTTACTTTCTGTAAATTTTAATACAACTCTATTGAAGGAAATAAGACAATGTAGGAGAGGGTGACATAATTGCCCTTTCAGTGAGATCCTAGTAATGGGGGCTTTTTCAAATCTTTCAAGAAGATTCCTAACCCCTTCACGCCTAATGGTAAAACAAATCTCAATGCCTAAGTACAATTCTGCAACGTTGACATGTGTTAGTAAAACCGCACATATCATCACAACTACTTTGTACATCCAGGTGGATTATACCGTGTTTTTTTCAGGACAAATTGGGCTTTCATTTGGTGGTAAATGGTAATGGATAGCTTGTAATTTTTTTTTAATATCAAAGGAAAACTGGCCCAAAATAGTAAAAAAAAATATATTTTTTTTAATTTAGCTGTGTGCTTCTTGTTACGACCATAACCTACCTCCATAGAACAACCCAAAATAAATTCTCCAGCTCTTGATGATCGCAGCGATACCATATATGTGTATGTTATTTGTACCCGTAGTACAGCCCAGAAACAATAGTGCGCATTTTGTTTTTGTCTTTTTTTTTTACCTAAAACACACTGACTCTAACAATAATGCTAACTGACACTGATACCATTTTTTTTTTAAATCCTGGCCTTTGACCCTGACCTTTGACCTTGATCTTGACCTTTGACCTTGCCCCAAACACTAACCCTGGCACTAAACTAGATCAAACCTTGATCTAGGTATTTTTCTTTATTTTTTCTTTTCTTTTTTAATATTTATTTATCTTTTTTTTCTTTTTTTTTTTTAAAACATTTTTTTTATCTCTCTATACCAGGAGTTAGAGAGATACAATGTATCTCTCTTCTCCATTCATAGAGAGAGAGAAAACAAGGGGGCCGGGCTGCACAGTGACTGATCACTGTGAAAGCCAATCAGAGGCTATCACAGCAATCATGTGACCCGGAATCGGGAGTCCCAGTTCCCGATCGTTAGAATGGGACCCGGAGCTCTCAGTGACACCGCGGTCTCTGTGCAAAGACAAGTATACAAATATGTAGCCCCACGGAAAAAAGCACAGTTCCGTGAGGCCGTATATTTGTGTGACATCGACGTCAAGGGGTTAAGTAATATGCTGGAGCATCTTTTTCAAGTTTTGAGAGCCATGTGTAAGATATGTATTTTTTTTTCCTATAGGTGGAATGGGAGTAGTGCATTATTGAATATGCAGACCTGGAATTTTAGTGCAAGGTCCACTCTTATGTAACTTTACATTGACCAATATAAATGGGTAATATGTTTTATTTTTAGAGCCCATATAGAGCTTTGTTAGTTTCCTGCCTCACCCAGAAGTTCATTTGGGATGCTGAATTCTTAGGTAATATTGGCCTATACCTGTGAAAAGCCTCTACCTAATTTAAGCCTGATAGGACAGCCTGATGTTTCAGTGTATCAAAGCTTTAGTTGTAGCAAATTTAGACCCGTGTTTATGGCCACTAATAGAGTATTATTGATTATTATGTGAAACATATTGCACCTGCATTGCAATAATATTTCATTAGAGTGGAGATTTAATTTCGGCATAATGCTGAATTTTTGCTGTGCTACCAAATGTATATTGAGTAGGTTTAACGTTTAATAAGCAGAAATAAACCTGACAAATGATTCGGTTTTGCCCACTACCTAGAAATACACCATTTCCACTGTAATTACTTTTCCCCAGAGCAATGCAATTCATAATTATATTTCCCTAATCCCACGGTTAGTAAAAGACACGTTGTATAATCATTAACAGATTTGTACTCACCAGGTAGACCATATGGCCTTAAAAACGAATGAGCAAGAAACGCAGAGCCAATTTTACTGCCAGACAGCCAGCCGAAACTGATATTCTGACTACGGACCATTTCTACTAAATGAAGCGCAGTATTAAGCAGAAGGGGGGGCTGCATGATGGTGGCTAGGACATTCAGAATAATTGACATGGACTCATGAAACATTCAACAAGTTATATTCTATATAACTGCTGCAGAATCCCAGAGGAACACCTCTTAGAAATTAAAAGTTGACTTAAATTAAAAAATTGAACTTAATTCTGCTGCTGCCATTATTAATAATATTGTTAATAGGCAGGATTGATATAGCGGCAACATTTTTCTTAGCACTTTACAAAATAAAGGGTGACATTACAGTTACAATATAATCACTATGGTAAGGTCATACTGCTACTTTATAAATCGGCCTTTAAGTTTTCACTGCTATCCAGAAAACTTGATTTGGCTAGTCCAGTACAAAGTACAAGTTCACTTTAAGAATTTAAAGTTGTGTATCAAATTACTGACAGATTGGAGCCGAAAGTTCCCCAGATGAAGCTTTCTTTATTCTCCTTTCTTTCTCTCTTATTCATGGTTTCCATGTTGATGTACTTGGATGTGACTTCAATGCTCAGGGCTTCAAGGTCTTGTGGTTAAGGGGAGTTTTATATATTTATTTTAGACAAAGGGTGCACAGTGTCATCTCCTCATACTGTCATAACTTTCAGTTGGCTGTCAGGCTGTGCATGACCTCAGAAGCTAAATTGTTTATCCTAGACAAGAGCTTTTGGATGGGATCCTGGGGATGAGACAAGCCAGGCGCAAAGGATTCTGCTTCTTAATATACTTCCAGTAGTGTTTCATAAGAAATGAAACATTGCTAAACCCCTGTGGGACCCCTGTATGCAAAACGTCAACCAGGGCTCCTCTAAGTTTCCTTGTTATTGAAAGGAAGCTGTAGCGTATTTTCAGTGACTTACCATAATGAGTTATTATTGTAGAGTTTACTAGGAAATTATTTATGAAGTGACTTCCACTTTTTTGTATGCTTGCTGTTCAGTGATTTTCCGTAGCTTTCACCAGCAGATTGGCAGTCCTCCCCCTACTGACTCTCTGCAGTGCTCTTGTGTGCACAAGAGCAGTTGACAATTGTGGTGGAAGACTACTGAGATAAGAGATGGCTTGTCACTAAATTGTATTGTTTTCAAGACTTGAAGACTGAAAAATAGCAATAGCAAAACCCGGCCTGAGCCTACATTCAAGGCCCTTGGGCTTATGTCGATGGGCTTGCTTTTGACATCCGTTTGAGATATTTCTTAGGTCATTCAGAATTCTTTAAATGTGTATTCGACCTGCATCTGATCTCCTTTTAACTTGCATTTGACCTGCTTTAAGTTGTCTCTCCATTCCCATAAACTCTTATTGGGATACAAGAAATGTTGACACCAGAAAATTCCCATCCATATAGGCTTCTACTGTGCAACAATGAGTAACTATGATTGGCCTGATGTATGAGGATAAAATATACACATATTGATCATGTTTTTTACTTTAGGTTGTTCTCATACCTGCCTAGGCCATAGTTTCTAATTTAGTTGCTTTTTGGGACAGGGTTTACATAAATGTAACCTGTAGACACAACAATTTTGACATCCAGAGTACCCTTCTGCTCTTTGCACAGTAGATTTTCTTATTTTATTGGTCATCTACTTTTTTTTTCTTTTATACAGAGCTCTGTGGTATGATGCTTGTCAAAAACATGTGACAAAAAAAAGCGAAGTCACAGCACACAAAAAAAGTGCATGAGGGTAAAATACTTGGTCCATGCATCCTGTCTCCTCCTGGCTCTTGACAGAGACAAGGTACTCCGGTCTACCTAGGCCAAAGCCAGGTGGCCCCGCTCCTTAGGGACCTGTTAAATGCTGGTCCTCCAAGTATTGGAACCTCCTCCCCTAGTTGGGGAGAAGAAAAAGGCCACAAGATCAGGGCAGGCCCCCAAAAACCTGCACCCTCCATCGCTGTGCAAAAAAACAAATGCAGTGTAAGTGTCCCTATGTCCCTCATAAATAAGTGTAAATATATGAAATGACTGTATTGCTGCTGATGCCGGAGACAATGTGAACATGCAGGTTATAGTGTCTCATTGGGTCCCAACCAAGCTATGGTTCCCATACACAAGACTGATAATGGTTAAAACACTGAAAAAGCTGTTTGCATTTTGGAATTAATGGCTCTAAATTATTAAACCATACTTGCACTATACATCAGCAGTTACATAGTCTGGCTGGAAAAAGACAAAAGTCCATCCAGCTCAACAAAAAAAGTGCAAATAGAAAAAAGTTATAATCCTATACCCACAGTTGATCCAGAGGAAGGCAAAAAATACCAGCAAAGCATGATGCAATTTGCTCCTGCATATGGGGAAATTCCTTCCTGATCTCCCGAGAGCCAATTCCCTGGATCAACTTTACCTATAAATGTTAATATCCAGTTATATTGTGTGTATGGAGGAAAGAATCCAGGACTTTTTTTAAAGCAATCCACAGAGCTGGCCAGAACCAACTCGTGAGGGAGTCTATTCCACATTTTCACAGCTCTCACTGTGAAGAAACCTTCCCGTATTTGGAGATTAAATCTTTTTTTTTCCAGATGTAAAGAGTGCCCCCTTGTCCTCTGTGATGACCTCAGGGTGAATAGCTCTACACCGAGTTCACTATATGAACCACTGATGTATTTATACATGTTGATCATATCCCCCCTTAATCTCCTCTTCTCAAGAGAATAAATTCAGTTCCTCTAATCTTTCCTTATAGCTGATCTCCTCCATGCCTCTTATCAGTTTGGTTGCCCTTCTCTGTACTTTCTCCAGTTCCCCAATGTTCTTTTTGTGAAGTGGTGCCCAAAACTGAACTGCATATTCCGGATGAGGTGTTACTAATGATTTGTACCGGGGTAATATGATATCTCTCTCTGGAGTCTATACCTCTTTTATTACAAGAGAGGATTTTGCTTGCTTTAGAAACCGCAGCTTGGCATTGCATGCCATTATTAAGCTTGTGATCTACCAGAACTCCCAGATCCTTCTCCACCATTGATTCCCCCAGTTGTACCCCCCTAGTATGTATGATGCA